>NC_046379.1:9434657-9528129 GCF_011125445.2 Fundulus heteroclitus | reverse complement strand
CCCCAGCTGCTAATTATACGGCTGATCGAGAGTCACTCAAGTGGGACTGTCAGAGCCGGGGGGCCCTTGTGTCTGCAAGGGTTTAAGGAAGTCAAGGGTGGGAGATGGAGGAATAAGGAAGTCTCCACCTCCATAAGGGTGGTTATATTTTAAAAGGCAGGTTTTTTTTTTTTTTTGTTACAATATTTTTCCATCGACATCTTACATCCACTTATTGTTGAAATAACATTTTGAGATGAAATAAACCCTTTTGTTTTAGGGATAGGGGATGAAAAAGCAACAAATAACTGTAATGATAAAAAAAAAATTGGGTTTGAATTTGCTGTGGCTTTCCTCCATCCAACAGACTCAAAATTATACATACTGATTTAAATGAATAGAACACCGCACACGCGTACGGTAAGCTAAATGTGCCTAGCAAGTTGGACAGAAAGCACGTGCTTATTGAGCCATCGACGAGTCCCGGTACAACTCAGGCCTGCTAGTGGCCGCTCTCTTCATCAGAAATGGCAGAACAATTTAGGTTGGTTTCCAGAAGCTGTTCTGATGCATGTTTGGGATCATTCTCCTGCTGGAAAATCCCACTGGTCCAAGTTGCAAAGTTTTAGCTGTTGATTTAAAGTGAACCATGCTTGACAACGTTTTTAGTAAGAAAGCTTTTCCTCCAAACAAAACTCTCCGCGTGACCAAAGTGTCAAATCATTGTCATACTGAAAGAATCTTCTCCAGAAAACTGTTTTGGCTGGTCCATCTGGGCAGCTGCAATTTTATTTATTAAACTTTAAGTTTTGTCGATTTTGGAGAGAAGGCATTCGTTCTTGGTCTGCACCCTCTAAGTTATCGTCTCTCTGCCCTGGACAGAAGAAACACTGGTGTTCAAAACAGTTTCCAGTTTATATAGGCTTGAGCCATTTGTGATTTTGTGGGTGGTTCCCTAACATCTTGGCGAATTTATTCCTGACCTGACGGTTGACGTTTGGGTCAGATGGGGAACTTGGACACAAGTTCCAAATCATAAACAAACGTGAATTAAAAAGGATCCTGGACAAAAACCGCTCCTGGATCACCCTGACTTCAGTCCTACTAAACATTTACTGCCCCTACTTAGAGGCAAGGTCCATTCCAGGAAACCAACCAATAGAAGTGCATGAATTATACAGTTTCTAATGAATTATACCACAGGCTCACTGGTGGATACAACAATATGTGGATTCTTTGTAACTTGCTAAGGTATAATTTTGAAGCTGCTAGGATTAAAGAAAAGCTACATCTAATTTAAAGTTCATTTTAGTTGTTTGCGGTATCAAAAATCCACTGTAAAAAAAGAAGAGATGAAAAGCTCCAGATTAAAGACATCCAGGTCAGGAATGAGTGTTTGTAGACTTGTTGCTGGCGCTGTGCAGAATAACTTCAATAAATCCTTGCAGTTCAATCCAGATCCGTCTGTCACAGCTGGGTTTAAATCCCCTCAATGTGCAGCACGCTGTCCACCTTCCTGCAAGCTCCCTGCCATGGATCCATGCTAGATCATCATCTGACCCGAGGATACGGGAGCAGGACCTGTTGAATTCCAGATGTAGTACTCTTTGGACAGGAGTTCTCGGGCTGAGGACCACACAGGGATACCGATTTCAGTTTCACATAAGAAATAAGCAGGAAATGCTTTGACATAAAAGCTGTCAGCTTACATGTGATGATCCTTGGTTTGGCGGATGAGTAAACTTGCACTGAATGCTGGTCAACAAAACACCCGGACAGAGTCGTGTCTGGCACTTTTAAGTACAACTGCTGGGAAAAAAAGCAAACTGTTATAAAAGTTACAACTTAGGCATGACTTATTGGTTTCACAGTGTCTTGCAACTGTAATCATACCCATTGAACATTTTTGCAATTTCAAACATTCAGATGTTAACTAGCACTTAGACAGTCCACGGTAAC
Source organism: Fundulus heteroclitus (assembly GCF_011125445.2). Taxonomy (NCBI): domain Eukaryota; kingdom Metazoa; phylum Chordata; class Actinopteri; order Cyprinodontiformes; family Fundulidae; genus Fundulus; species Fundulus heteroclitus. The sequence continues at coordinate 9,526,191 of NC_046379.1, read as the reverse complement.
TCTGTAGGAGCTGCAGATATCCACGTTTAAATGGATGATAATTTACTAGCAGGAAAACTATTCGGCACAAACTGAGAAAGAGGTAATGCTGGATAGCATGTTCTCACACACAATAACCACCAGCACCCGGCGCACCCTAGTGGTGTGTTCTCTCCCCACTCCTCCCTGTACACGATAGACTGCACCTCAGCTGACCCGTCTGGGAAACCCTTGAAGACTGCAGATGACACCACTGTCATTGGTCTGATCCAGGACGGAGATGAATCCGCATGCAGACAGGAAGTGGACCAACAACACTGTCTGCTGTGGATCACCTCTGGTTCCTAGGAAGCCTCCCTTTCTGACCTGGGCTGGCCCTCACACACAGTCACCGTTCAGAAGCCGACCCAGCAGTGACTGTACTGTCTGTGGCGACTCAGGAAGTACAACATCTTATAAACGGCCATTATTCAGCTTGTGCCGTTTGTCCATCACTGTGTGGTTTGGCTCATCCACAAAACGGGACAGGTCCAAACCGCAACAAAATATTAAGGCCGCAGGAAGGATCATCGAGGCCGATCATCCCCAGTGTGAAACATGGATACAGCTGCATGATGCTGAGGGTGTGGTTTTGTTCTGCAGGGGTAGAGAAGCTGGTCAGAGTGGAAGGGAAGATGGATAGAGGTAAATACCAGCCCATCCTGACAAAAGACCTGTTAGAAGTACAAAAGACTTGATACTATGGGGTTTGAATACTTTTGTAAGGCATTGAATGTTCCTTAAAGGGGCCTAGTCACATACTATGACTAAGAATTAACTGGTAACTCTCTCTGGTACAAACAAAAGTTATCCAATCAAATGATCGCACTCTGTTGGCTTATAAAGGTGCGTTCACATCGAGTCGGAATGTGTCAGGCTGAGCGACAGATTTACATGACATCCTTACGTACAGGCGCAACACTGAAGCGATGTGACACTAAGTGAGACCACAGAGGCAATTCTAGCAACGCAAAACGGACGATTTTGCCGATTAAAGCCGAGCCAGAGCGACTTTAATCGGCAAAATTAGTCTTAAAAGTAAGACTAATTTTGCTGGAGTTGAAAAGGCTGAACGTCTGTGTCTTGTTGCGCTGTGACAACCAATCAGGAACTGGATGTGGCTGTGACGTGAGGTGAGGGACTGTGATAGAAATTAAGCACTTTTCATTCAACATGGAAGACAAGCTGATAATAGCGGTCTGCGGTCAGCCTGAGTTGCATGATTCAACCAAATATTAAGCCCAGAAAGGAGGAAGCCTGGAGAAGAGTGAGTGAGGAGACTGGAGTGGCAGAGAAGGGAAAGCGTCACTAGATGGCGCCGTTGTACTGCTGTGTTTCATTTACTGTTGCCTGTCATGCAAACAGCCGGCATCAGGTGAGCGACGGCAAACATGTCGACATTGTGGCACATTCACGTTCAATGTGAACACACCTCTATATTTTACTTCTATGTTGTTTTAACTACTCTTATAGCACTAGTGGCTCGTTTTTCACACAGTAGGCTGACAAGAAAGGGGGTTTGAGAGAGGGGAGACGACATGCAGCAAAGGGCCTCAGGCCAGAATCGAACCCGGTTCAGCCGCCTCGAGGACTAAGGCCTCTGCACATGGGTTGTGCTCACTACCCCTGCGCCATCGCAGCACGCACTGTTTCTATGTTTTACACCTTGTTTGTGCTCTATTGGTTGTTAAACCCAGTGCTTTTGTGTATATTACATAGACCTCGTCTATGTAATATACACAGGATTCTTGAGGGGGCATGGGAGTTTGCCCAACCAGTCTACATGTGCTTTGTGGATCTGGAGAAGGCATTCGACCGTGTCCCCCGGGGGATCCTGTGGGGGGTACTCCGGGAGTATGGAGTACCGGACCCTTTAATAAGGGCTGTCAGGTCTCTGTACGACCGGTGTCAGAGTCTGGTCCGCATTGCCGGCAGTAAGTCGGACTCGTTTCCGGTGAGAGTTGGACTCCCCCAAGGTTGCCCTTTGTCACCGATTCTGTTCATAACTTTTATGGACAGAATTTCTAGGCGCAGCCAAGGTGTTGAGGGGATCCGCTTTGGTGGCCTTAGGATTGCGTCTCTGCTATTCGCGGATGACGTGGTCCTATTGGCTTCATCAGGGCGTGATCTACAGCTCTCACTGGAGCGGTTCGCAGCCGAGTGCGAAGCGGCCGGGATGAAAATCAGTGCCTCCAAATCCGAGACCATGGTCTTGAACCGGAAAAGGGTAGAGTGCCTTCTCCAGGTTGGGGAGAATGTGCTGCCCCTAGTGGAGGAGTTCAAGTATCTTGGGGTCTTGTTCACGAATGAGGGGAGGATGGAGCGGGAGATCGACAGGCGGATTGGTGCAGCGTCTGCTGTGAAGCGGGCGCTGTACCGATCCGTTGTGGTGAAGAGAGAGCTGAGCCAAAAGACGAAGCTCTCGATTTACCGGTCGATCTACGTTCCTACCCTCATCTATGGTCACGAGCTTTTGGGTCGTGACCGAAAGAACGAGATCCCGGATACAAGCGGCTGAAATGAGTTTTCTCCGTAGTGTGTCTGGGCTCTCCCTTAGAGATAGGGTGAGGAGCTCAGTCATCCGGGGAGGACTCAGAGTAGAGCCGCTGCTCCTCCACGTCGAGAGGAGCCAGTTGAGGTGGCTCGGGCATCTGGTCAGGATGCCTCCTGGACGCCTCCCTGGTGAGGTGTTCTGGGCACCTCCCACCGGGAGGAGGCCCAGGGGAAGACCCAGGACACGCTGGAGGGACTATGTCTCCCGGCTGGCCTGGGGACACCTTGGGATTCCTCCTCAGGAGCTGGCCCAAGTGGCTGGGGAGAGGGACGTCTGGGCCTCCCTACTGAAGCTGCTACCCCCGCGACCCGACCCCGGATAAGCGGAAGAAGACGGACGGACGGACGGACATAGACCTCGTGACCAGTAGTACGATATTGTGAATGCATGCAATAAGTGAACAAGGAGAAGCAATGGAGCCGAGCGAGTCAGCAATGCCCAGCGGAGATGTGAAAAGAAAGAGGAAAAGTCCAAGATCAAGTGTGAAGAACTGCAAAAAAAATACTACATCGGGTTAGTCTTTGGCCCCACTGAGCTGTCACTTTACTGCGAGGCATTGCAGGATGGTTTATTGGCTCTTACAGTAGCTGTGTCAATTGTTGCCATCTTGCTTTCTGATAGCTCTGCTGTACTGGCAGCAGATGGCACAATAATGTTTGTGTCTGCTGATCACGCCTGATGCAAATTTCTCTTTTCAGGCTCAAAAAGGACTAAGTAAACACTATCAGAACGAACGCTTGGTGTGTATTGTTTTAATTGAAAATAAACATATGTTGTTGTTTTTTAATAGTCAAAGTACATGACCAGGTGCCTTTAAGTTATATCTTTTCAGCTTTTCCCTACAATGTTTGCATTTGACAGCTTTACAAATCTAAAAAGTAAATATAAGAATGGAAATTAATAAACATACGAGCAAAGAGAAATGACATTAGCATTTTAAGTGGAATGGATAAACCTAAATGATTCGTTGTTTTCATAAATACATAATAATTAACATTCATCAGTTCCTGCAAGTCACACTTACAGCACATTCTGAGTAGAAACAATTGTGTTAAAAATGATAAAACTTTATGTGTAGCTTTGGGAATACCTGAAATCCAATAAACAATGTATATTAGTATAGTACAATACTTATTAGCAGACTTTTAATGCATACTTTTAGCAAGTTGTTAATGGAAAAATGAGCACCTTAATGTAGGCTGTAAGTCCTGTGCAGAGAGGGTCCGAAGGCCCTTGGGAGGATCCAGAAAACGTTATTTTACCATCCATTGTGACCTCATGAGACTTGGGAAACTTTTGACCTTTAATTTAGTGGAAAACAGAAAAGCAGTGTTAGTTTTTAAAATGTATTAAAATTCTGTAAAATAGTGTTTTTGTTTTTAAATTTAAAAAAAAAAAATGGCATGTACCCAGAACCCAGACCAGCAGATTCTTTTCCTTTGACACGTCTAGTTGTCCAGAGCTCACCTTCACATCCACAACACCCATCTGATTTCTGGACAACATGCACGCATTTGTGAAAAGACTTAAAAAATACACTACCATTTCACAGCAGAGCACACCAAAATAATCCTGATTGCCTCTAAATTTCAGACAGGCAATGTGATATTGTCTCTTTTTAGATGATCTATGGTAAACTGTTATATTTTATGTGTACTTTATATACATTTTTCAGTTTAGTCTCATGGCTCTGAAAAGATTTTGCAGAGCCAAACATTTAAGAAGCTGCACTCAGAATTAGATATTTTCATATTTGAGTTGGCCTAATTGTCTTTTAATCGGAATTTTAAACTTACTTGTGGATTCAGACACCCAAACAAACGCAGTTGAACATAGAAAGGCTTCTTTCATTCAAGTGAAACTAACATATAAAACAATATTTCAGTAAAAAGCAGCATCTACTTTCTGTCCTGCAACTTGCATTTCACCCCATCAAGTTCTCCTTTTATTTTCTTTGTCATAGTATTTTGCTTTCTTTAACACATCTAGAAAACAAACCTATCTTCCTGCTGTGTTTATATATATATATATATATATATATATATATATATATATATATATAGTAACAACACCAAATATCTATATAAAGCAATACAGTACCTCTTGATTCTACTTTTAGTTAATGAATTTTTCTGTTTTTGCTAGGATTGGGATTGGGGAAGCTTGATATCAGGAAACATGTCATGCAATGGTAAATTCCCCATCAGGCAAATTCAATGCAGATTTACAAAGCTGAACTATAGTTATATGAATTATATTTATATGTACAGCTGATTGATTTATTTATTATTACTATTTGTATTTATGTTTTAATTTCTGTACAGCGCTTTGATCCATCTTTGGATCAAAAGAACAAAATTTGATTCACTGATTGTTAAAACTTGCACAGTCAAGCTGGTTTTGCAGCTCTAGACAATCTAAATGTAGTCAGACTGAAAGCAAATATGGATGTTCGAATTCCAAAAGTTCCAGTTAAGTTACCAGTCTGTTTCATAACTATAAATCACTAACTAAATAAAAATACATGCTTAAAAAAATAAAAAACACATCTTCACTATGGTGTCTTACCACCATAGTCTAATTTCAAAGATGGCGTTGTATGTGAGAGAAACGTTCTTGCAGCTGCTTACCTGTTGAAGAATGGCAGGTGTGCTGCACAGTACTCAAAGCTGTTCTTCACAGACTCGTGAAGTTTGAGGGACACGCTCAAACGAAGGTTATTCTCCTCTTCCTTCAGCTGATATGAGCCAAGGATGGGGGGAACAGGGACCTGGAAGAAAAGTTCAGCAATAAAGTTCAGCAGTTATCCATTCTCTAGATACTTCATAAAGTCAAATGGTTATCTTCTGAAATGGATACCTGCGAGGTGTAGCTGCAAAGTCTAAATGGCTCCAGAGGAGGGGAGAAGGGAAACTTGTATGGCCCGGAGAAAGCCGAGCCATCGGCATTATCGACACTGCTGGCGGTCAAGATGCTGGAATCCAGTGAGGTTACGCAGGGATGGACCAGGATGTCCTGCAGTGGAGAACCATTGTGCGGCAATGACAGGGTCACAGTGACGTTTGGTAGCACCCCCTCCACTTCACACTGTGGACGGAAGTGCAGGGTGATGAGGAAAAAAACAGGCGCAATGCAGTGAGGTGACAGTACCTTGTAAAAGCATTCACATTCTTTGATTTATTAGATTTATTTATCCTACATTTGGTACTTTAACATATTTTATTTGGGATTCAACGGGAAAGCCCAACAGAGTGGTGCAAAACTGTGAAGATGAAGGAAGGGGGCATCATTTTTTTAAATGTTTTTACAAATAAAGTTCTGAAAAAACTCTGGCAAGCACGTGTACCATGTGACTAATGGGTATTGCAACCTATTCAGAACATTTAACAGAGATATAGGCTCGCCATCCTCTCCGGAGAAGCTGCACAGATCCGCAGCTCAAGTGGGAGCATCAGTTGTCATGACAACTGTAGCTGTGCACACCACATATCTGGATTTTATGAAAGAGTAGCAAGGATAAACCTAATGACAAAAGAAAGCTATAAAAAAAAGTGTTGCAGTTTTCTACATGCCTTGTAGGAAAATTAAAAACATGTGGAAGAAGGACAGCAAAGACAGGGAACAAAATTTTGCAATACCTTGTATAATACAAAATACCTTGTATAATACGAAAAAGAAATGTTGCTGGGGCATTATTATTATGTTCTGTGCATCGCTTACTTACTTTGCAGGTCACAGTCCCATAAACATCCCACAAGTCCTGTCTGGTGGGGCTCCCATACTGCATTGAGCGTACCGTTTCCACCACTGCCACATTCACCATGGCTCGGCCGCGATGTAGGCCTGTCTTCCAGGCCGGCTGCTTCTGGGCGCCAGCGGAGGTGGGCACCGTGGGTGCAGTGGGCGTTACCGCTTGGGGGGTATCCAGGAGTGTGCCAAGAGGGCAGACCTGCAAGAGGAGCGATGGCAGCGTTGCCATACGAGAGACCAGCCCCTCACTATCAAGATTTCCCGCTGATCCAAGGAGAAAGGTCTGGAGGCCGGCTAGAAACGTAAGACCTTGCGAAACTGACAGCAGGTTGGCCAGAGGAGGCCGCGGCTCTGAAGGGATGTCCACTAGTGGCAGGCAAGCCAGGATGAGTGGCGCCTGAGAAAGAGCCAGGACAGGCCACAATGTTCCCTTTCCGTCCAAGCGTAGCTCCACAGCTGGTGACCGTGGACGGTACAGACAATCGTCTCTGGCAGCTACGTAGGACTTGTGAGAGCCTGAAAGGCCCAGCTCGGTGAGCAGGAGCTGCAGGAAGCTGCTGTCTTCTGGGACTGCAACATAGGAGGAACCTGCCAGGCTTTTAGCACGGTGTTCCACAGTGGAGAACCTCCTGTTAGGGAGACACAAGACGTTCAAACACATTGGATAACTAATCACAATGTGAGATTAAAACAATCTAATATATATATAAAAAAAAAACAATCATCTTATCTTTAGCATATATACAAAACAGGGAGTGTGTGAAGAAAAAAAACAGAAGGAAGTCACGGACCTTGAAAACCGTATTGATGCATTTTCTCCTTTCTCATTATAAATAATCCACAAAGCTCGTAAACTCATCTGTCCGGTTGTAACAACTTCCCTAACATCTAAAAAAAAAATCACTTTTGCATGTTTTCCTTTCTTATATTTAGCTATGTATTTCGTTCTCAGGGTAATATATCCCCTCTGTGCAGCAGTTCCTTTCCTGTTGTTATCTCACGTGACAAGCACGCTCACCCAGCTGACACATGCGCATGCGCAATATGACTGGACGTGCGGGGGGAGATGGGAATTCCGACTGTTTAATGAGATTTGGGTGTTTTGGCTCAGGTCACCACCAAAACAAGTTCTTCGGGGTTCAAGAGCAACTATTGACAATCACTTATTATCAAGATTTATTTAGCTATTAAATCATGGAGAATAGGTACATATTCAGTTTAGAATTTAGTAAATTTCAATCCAATATTTCTACCAAAGTTTAATATGAAACAACCTCCTCTCTGCCCATCATCTACAATATAAACCCATATATGTTGCAGTACACACCGCTTTGTTTTTCCTGTGCTGATATTTGTTAACATTTTTCACAGTTAGTCAGGTTAAAGTGAAGTTTGATTATAAAATAACAAACCAGCTTTTAAACATCTCCCAGAGGATTGTAAAATCCATCGTCTCAAAATAGACAGTTTATTGGAAAAAATGCTAACTAACCAAGTTATGGCAATCCACCTAAACTGAAAGGAGGAGCAAGATGAAAATGAATGAGACAAGCAGTCAAGAAGCCAAAGGTCTTGCAGGAGGAGCTGCAGAGAACCAGAGCTTAGATGGGAAAATCTGCTGATAGGACAAATATTAAATTGTGTGCTTTTCTTTTCTGGTCTTTATGGTTGAGGAAAGCAAGATGAAAAGCCAAAATTGAAAGAAAGCTAAAAGAAGATCTGGGTAAAGTTTGCCACAAGCCATGTAGGGGAGACAGCATACAGGAAGCTCCTCTGGTCTGGTCAGACCGAAATGTAACTTTTCGGTCTGCAAGCTAAAAGCTGTCTGTCATGGAAAATGGACACTGTACACCACCCTGAACCCAACATCCTTACAATGAAAAATGGCGGTGGCAGCATCATGCTGTGAGGATGTTTGTCCTCAGTAAGGATATGGAAGCTGGATATTGATGCAGAGATGGATGGAGATAGATTCAGGGTTTTCTTTGAAAACAACTGTTATGACCGGCAAAAGACTTTAGGTTCAGACAGAGTAAGGCAATGACCCAAAACTTACAGCCAGAGCTACAATACATTTTCTTTTTTAGATTAAAGCATATTCCTGTGTTTGTTGCAGACTTAAATTCAATGGAGAATCCAAGGCAGGATTTCTAAAAATCAAAAGCTGATAGAGACCTCAAAAGAATCCAAATCAGCTTTATTTGCCCGGTTTGTGCAAAACCAGGGAATTTAACAGGATGACTTTGAATTTGTCATTAGTGCAAAAAAGACTTGCAGCCGTACTTGCAGCAAAATGTGGTTCTGCAAAGTATTGATTGAACGGGATAAATACTGCACATCACATTTTTTTGATATTTTAATTCGAGAACACTTCTTAACCATGCTTTAATTTCCTTCCCACTCACTCACAAATATGGTTATTCAATTCAATTCAATTTTATTTATATAGCGCCAAATCATGAAACATGTCATCTCAAGGCACTTTACAAAGTCAAGTTCAATCATATTATACAGATTGGGTCAGATTATACAGATTGGTCAAAAATGTCCTATATAAGGAAACCGGTTGATTGCATCAAAGTCCCGACAAGCAGCATTCACTCCTGGGGAAGCGTAGAGCCACAGGAAGAGTCATCTGCATTGTACATGGCTTTGCTGCAATCCCTCATACTGAGCAAGCATGAAGCGACAGTGGGAAGAAAAACCACCCATTAACGGGAAGGAAAAACCTCCGGCAGAACCGGGCTCAGTATGAACGGTCATCTGCCTCGACCGACTGGGGTTACAGAAGACAGAACAGAGACACAACAAGAGAAACAAAACAAGCACAGAAGCACACATTGATCTAGTAATCTGTTCTACATTAGATGGTAGTAGCGGGTGATCTGTCTTCTCTGGATGATGTCACAGTTAACAGAACGCCAGACCAGGTGTACCTACTATGAAGAAAAAGAGAGAGAGCAAAAAGTTAAAAGCTGAAATGACATCACATCAAATCTCCCAAAACTACATTAAACTTTGTAGTCATTAATTAACGTAATACGAAACGGCTAAATGAGTGTTAATACTTTAATAAGGCATCACAGCTTTCTTCCAGTTGTACAGCAGTAGTTCTCAAACGGGAACCAACCTCCAGCCCAGCGCCACCTAAACGAGCCAGCACGTTGAATCGGCTCAGCCTCGGACAGCTCTTATCTGTCCCCACCCTTCCCTCCCATACAGGAAGCTGCATTTCTAACAAGCTAGCTGTCAACAAAGGCTAAAAGTGAGCGGAAGAAAACAACAACAAACCCAAGCAAAAGTCGGCGTGATAGCCGACTGTTGATTGGTTGTCTTAAAACGTTATTTTCCTTGTCTGTCCGGGGAACAGTGACCATGGCGACCACCGCACAGCTGTTCGAGGTAAGCTATCCTAGCTAGCAGGCTAACTAATGGTTAACTGTTATAACGGCTCCTTAACGGTGCTGACTTTCTGTATCTTTACAATACGCAAATAAAAGTTTCCACATTGTTTGCAGTGACAATATGGTTGTTTCATTCAGTAAAATGCAAGGGGCAAAGAGCCCCCGACTTTACATCTTCCCGAGATGTCATTGTTTTTGATTGCGTGCACAGCTGTGATTTAATATTTTATGAGATATTTATGTTTCTGCTCTCTGGGAAGCTCATGATTTGCTCCAGCTACGCTCTGGTCAGCTGTTCACTTTGTTTTCTGCCCCCATGTTAGGAGCCTTTCGACGCGGATGAGTATATCGAGAGGCTGGCGTGGAGGATTCCAGGAGGAGGCTCTAAAGGAGGAGCTGAGGCATTTGACCCCAAAAGGTAATAAATGGATGTCAGTCGCCACGTTTGCAACAACACAGAAATACCTCTATAAATCATCCTAGTTTGATTGACGTTTTCATTAATCTGAAAGCACACTGGTTCATAAATTTACAGTTAAAGATGCACCAATCAGAGGTTTCCTGACCAACACCGGTTTCCAGCTTTTCTTGAAATGTGAACAATCAATTATTATATATTTTTTTAGAGAGATATGGTAATATTTAATCCAGCACAAAGTAATGGGATTAGGAGGTAGCCCCTTATTTATGTGTCACAGTACGTATATTAATTTCAGATATAGAGGTGAAGATGAAGATGTAAAGTAAACATACCCAGAATAATAAACATCTATTTGCTTTTTTTTTAATCAATCATGTAAATTTTTTTAGTTACCCCACACAAGAATCCAGATTCCATCACAAGTTGGGATGATTCATTCAAGCATGTAATTGTAATGTTTATGTTGAAGAAAAAAAGGCAAGTTGTATGTTTATTTGTTTAAATACAGAATGTTTTTTATTTCTGTTTTTGAAAATATCATATTGCATAGTAACAAACATTATTTTATTTATTTTTGGCTGAAATTAACGATTGGTACAAGTCAATGACAGCTTTCAATGTGAGTTAGAAATAAGATTTTGAAGTTGTGCAGCTGTCTTAACATTTCCCCTACATATTCTATCTTGGAAAGTTCAGTACATTTATTTTTTCAAGAGCAACTTTAATGTTCTTTTAAATGAAATTGTTTGTTTAAAAATACAACTCTTGCTAAGATCATTTATCAAAATATAAGTGCCTAACCTTTATCTGATTGTTTTTTTTTTTTTAAATCAATCTCAAGAAAGTGCATAGAAACACACACTGTTTAAGTGTTTGTAGAACAAAACATGCTAAGAGATTTTAAATAATTTCCATATTTGATGACCTGCCAGTCAAGGGAAATTGTCAATTCTGACCGATCCATGGACGATTAATTGATCGATTTCTATTTACTGTGACTATATTTTTGAATGACCCCATTAAATCCCTTTAAAAAAAAAAATTCATCAAGTGAAATCAAGTTTATAAATGAAAGCACATTTAAACAAATTCATTGAACCTTAATGCTATACGAAATAGTGGTATGTTAATTGGGTTTAATTAGTGACCCAGTTTTCTCACAAACTTATAATCTTGAGAACCTTTTAGACAATCACACGTCATTTATTCAGGGTTGGATGAAGAAAAGCTTAATCACTGTTTACCTTTCGATGGTAAATATTATGAGAGTAATTTAAAGTGGTATAAATACAAATATGTCTGCTGGATGGTGTCCTGGCATCCTTTTTCCCTTTTACTGTTTAAAAAGTATTCTTTCAAAACAGTTCACGTTGACTAAATGCTTTCATGTAAAGTTGCTTAGCTTATTTTAAGAGTTCCTTTTAGTTATTTTTTTATTATTTTGCCTTGTCATGGTGAATAAAATAGTTAACGTGTGCCGTATAGATGTTGCCGTAATTATAATATCCCCACTCTCAAAGCGCTGCTGCTGTTTATGTGCTCCATGTGGATTAGTCAGTCCATCTTTATTTATGAAGCGCCTTTCTAATCAGGGTGTTGCTCACCATAACCATAACTGCTAAAACACTTTTATTCCATACTAATGCAGTTTTATTTAAAATAAACTACAGTTTCAAATATATAGATGCCATTTTAATAAAATAAAAATAAAAAAACATGTCAGGTTTTGCTTACGATTGAGTATTTTCTATTCTTGGATGTGTATCAGAATGTTTTTTACTGTTCTGGGCCACAATAGTTTGCTTAAAATGACTGCTGTTGATGGTAGGCTGAAAATGGTTCTGGATGGGAGAATTTTCAACCAAAAAGATGTTTAGGCTCATCACTAGTTTACAGCTTTTAGCTCCTCAGTCGTCTCCTTTTTCTTAATTTTTCAAATTAGTGCATTTATGTCCATGCAGTTTTCCACCTTTAATTTAATTGGAGCTTTCTGTACAAGATTGTTAAATGTTTAATACATGCTTTACCATTTAATTTAACTGTTTTTTTTTTTTTTTTATTAAAATACTTTTTAACTATTAATTGGGACATTGTCTAAGAATGGTAATCCTTCGTACAGCAAATCCAGGCTTCTTATGCTCTGATTTCGACTTTTTGAAGGCCTCGGAGAAATTTTAGAAATAAACATGTATATAAATCCTTTGCACGCCTTTCTCCCGACTTCGGTGATGTTTACTCTTGGGGACAGAGTTGCATCTCGTAAGCAAAAACGCCACACCAGTTTAAGTTTACTGTAGATCCATCCTGCTTTATCTACTCCAACCACAAATTGTTGCCAGCACCTCCGCGCAAGCTCTTTGCGAGGAGTCAGCGGCGACGTATCTGAGGAGGCCACCATACTGTGAGTCACCAGCCGGGGAAGCGAGTGTCTGTTGGGAGAGGATGGAAGATGACTTTAAGCTGCAGCCAGTGCCGAAGGAATTAGTCAGAAGATTATACACTCATCATTTTGGGATATTTCCTACTCCTTGAAATGTGGTGCTGACTTAGAACATTTGCTCTGTAGTCCTAATGGCTCTTAAAATGCAGCTGACGAAGCTGCTAGTTTTCTGAGCTTTTTAAGCCAAGGGACCCAGGAATTAGACACTCAACGCTGTTCTGTAACTATTTACTGCAGCTGTGAGGTCAGTGGGACAGACCGAACCCTGTGGTAATCAATTATTCCCGTATTTGAAGAGAGTGGTTTCACATTTTGGCTGAGTTGCGTGTACAATGTATTGTTTACAGCAATTAAAACGTTCTATGTGCACGTATCTGTTGGTTTTCTGAAATAGGCTCTTGGATGAATTTAAGTACCACATCGAGGAGCTGAAGCAACTGGATGAGAAGATCCAGCGGAAGGTGGAGAAGCTCGAGCACCAGTGTCACCGTGAAGCAAAGGAGTTTGCCCACAAAGTGCAAGACTTGCAAAGAAGCAACCAGGTTTGTTGTTTACTTGAGAACATACGCCTGCCTTTAAGCCTCGACTTCGGCCCTGTCCACACTAACACAGATGTTTTGCAAATCAGAGGGTTTCTGCTCCTCTTGCTCCCCTTGATCACATACAAGCAAAATGTTTGGTGAGAAAAACTTCAGATATTCTAAAAAATGTTTTCCAGAGCAAATATTTTTAAAAACTGGGGCATTTTCCATGTTTCTGTGTGGATCTGTGCAGTTTCATTAACCTTTAAACGGAAGATGAACAAGTTCGTGGACAGTAAACGGTGTCAAAGAGAGCCTGTTGCAAAGCTTTGCTTGTAGGTGGAAACAGCTCTGCAGAAAGTCATGTGAACTATTTTTAGTGATCACGTTGTTTATTTTAAATTAAAGATTGTATCTAAAAAACACACAAATATAAGACAGAAACACGCCCTGCTTGGATTGGATTTTGTTAGAGCCAAATTACGTCGCTAGCTCAAAATGAAACATTAGCATTTGTTAGCATAGTGTGTAAATGTTTTATTAGCAAAGGCATTTAACAGGAGAAAACATTTGTTCTGTGGAAATTGATTTATAACTGGAAAACCCCAACACCTGTATACTGGAAAGTACCCTTCCTTAACTAAAATGTGAATGTGGGCCTCATATGGCTTCGATTTGGCCAGATGGGTTCTACATTAACTTGGGCTCACAGCAGGCCTCTGCTATGGGACCCACAGGGCTAGACTAAATACAACTTTTATCAGCAAAACAACTTGGACGCCCTACTATGTCTTAGCTTGGCCCAAACTGCAACACCTAATGGGCTTATTTACTGTAGGTCCCATATTTTGCCCAGAGTTTTCTCTGGGTTATTCCTATAAAGGTAAATGACATAGTGACGCCAAGTAGCCCACAGACATGCAGCCATGTTTCAGCCAGATGTTTGGACCATGTATCCAGGCTTATCACGATAACACATTTTGCTGGATGATAAACCTTTTTTTTTTCTTTCTTTTTTTTATATTGCGATAAATCATAAAATTGTCATTTGGAGACAAGTTTATTGCCAAATAGGTTTGCACTTACAGGGAATTTGACTTGGTGTTGATGATGCAGACAAAAAAAAAATAAAATAAATATATATATATATATATATATATATATATATATATATATATATATATATATATATATATATATATATATATATATATATATATATATACAGAAAGCTATATACACGGTAGACTGTGCGTTAATGTAACGGAGAAGGTCTGGAGATGCTACATTAGTATATTGCTATATATATGACCATTATATGATAATGGTGTAATAACGCAAGCATATTCACTCTAAACACAGCCTCAGATAGATCAAGCGGTTGGCCGCCGTCATTTGGCCTAAATCCCAAAAACTCCCACCCTGCAGCGGTCGTGTTCGGCTTTGACACCAGTTCAGTTTTCTTTTCAAACTAGCATTTCTCTGGCTCTTCCTCACGAGGCTCTGATGCTAAACTTTGAGCATCTGCCTTCCTGGCACAAGATTTAACTCCTCTTACACAAGAGGAAACGAGATGGAAGGGGTGAGCAGAGGCCGATGCACCGTACTGAAACCTTTTGTCATCCAGTCTCAGAGAGAGAAGAGGGAAACACAAGGGGGAAAAAAAGCAAGCAATGATATACAAATTATCGACAGTATTTTATTTAATCGTGATTAAAATTTGGGCACCGTAAATAACTACCTTTTCTTAATTAAGACATTGAGAACTCCTGAGAGAAGTTTACAACATCAGTTGTTTTCTAACATTCTAAAATTCTCTGACTTTTACAGAAGAGTCCATATTGTTTTGTTGCTCTGAGTAATAAAATAGTCTGAAATGGCAGTGAAGGCTATTTTAATCCTTGTTAAAATGTAAAATATACAGGAAAGTGTAAACAAGGCTGAGATGGCCTTACCGGTTTCAGATTTTAAAATCCTTGCATCACATTAGATGTGGGCTATAAATCAATTTACTCAATTAATTTGAATTTACAATTCTTAAGGTGTAATTTTTAGACATTGGGATTTTACTGTGCCAATGCACTAATTGGGCTTCCATGAAGAAAATGGCATGCAATGCTGAATATATGTTTAGAATAATATATTACCAAATATTGTAAAGAGGAACCTTTTTTTTTTTTTACCATAATACAATGAAATACAATTTACCATAATACAATCGAAGCAATTTCATTTACTAATTGACTTCTTTTTATAAAAGTTAGTTGGAAGTTACACAAGTGAAGTGAAGCCTGTCCTTAGTTCATTGTGTAACACCGCTAGCAGCAAACATTTAGTTATATTTTCATTGTTCACAACGGCAGGGACGCCATCTTGTTTTTTGTTTCACAGTTTGTATTTAGTTGCATTTTGAATTCAAGTCAGCTCCCAGACGAAATGTTTGACATAAAAGCAAGATTTTTAAAATAATTTCTTCAATTTCTTTCTGTATAACAAATCGGAGGGAAAAAAGAATTGATTAATCGGATTTGGTAAAAATAAAATCGTAGATTTAATTTTTAAGCCATATCGCTCAGCTCTGGGATGATTCCTCTCAGTTTAACAGCTAATGTCACATCTTTGGTACGTCCCCTCAGTGGAGCCGTAAATGTCGTCACTGTCCTGTATCATCACAGCTACTGGCCTTAAAGAGCCTTTACTCATTTTCTGCTTTAAATCTATTTGCATGATGTTTCTGTGCCAACAGTATGTTATTCAAGCTTGAACCGTAAATTGCATTTTGTATTACTTTTAGTGATTTTTTTATTTTATTTTTTGCCTGCTTTCTTTTGGGTTCAGGTTAGCTTAGCTCCGTTTTAGTCAGACTCAGGGTGCTCTTTTAAAATTTGACGGAGTGACTGAAGATTGTCGCCGTCTGCTGCTGCTGCAGGGGGACTCTGACAGACTGTTTTTTGTAAGACTTTGTACACTTCTCATTTATATGACCTTCTTTTTGGTTTTGTCTCCAATCAGGTGGCCTTTCAGCATTTCCAAGAGCTCGACGAGCACATCAGCTACGTGGCCACCAAGGTGTGTCACCTGGGCGACCAGCTGGAAGGCGTGAACACGCCTCGCCAAAGGGCCGTGGAAGCCCAGCGGCTCATGACCTACTTCAACGAGTTCTTGGACGGAGACCTCCGCAGCGATGTCTTTAATAACCCAGACAAGGTAAAAAACGCTCCATTCTCTCACATATAGGGAGCTATTGGGTGCGTGTGTGTGCGTGTGAGACCACCGTTGAAGGCCCCTGCTGTGTTACCGCTGGAGGTGAGTATGAACAGGATTACGACGTAACCCACCCTTGTTAATTTGTCAAGTCTATCCCCGTGGTTGGATCCTCTCGGCTAATTTGGATTAATGAAACCGCCTGACAATAGCTGGTTGATTGATGAGCGCGGATGTCAAGATGCGGATGTCAGAACCAATTGCGCTTACAGGAGGCTGTCATAGTGGCAGTATCTGATTGGGTCTGCAGCTCGTTGTTGTGTTTCCTGGAAGGAACTTGAAGCAGCGTGGTACGTGTAGGGGCGATGAGAAATCCCACATGTTGCACGGAGGCATGTTGGCGGGAAAGAAGTGACTCCCAAAAGTTTGATTTCTGTAGTTTTTGTCAGGACTGGATGTAGCGAAGGGAGTGTAGGGTCAATCCCAAAGCTTGAGATGGAGCCGGTATATCAGAGAGGCATGCAGAAATATCTGTCCAGATTCCTTTTCCTGAGCGTACCTCCATATGAGGGGGGGGGAGAGAAAAGCTGCAAGTGAATAGCTGAAGGGGGATGGCTTTGCTAATCCTTCTGAAAGGGAGGGCTGGGCCGCCAGCGTGGAGACAAGTGCTGCTAAACCCTGACTGCAGGGAGACGGCTACATTACTTACATGGGATTTAGCTAATCTTAGCTGGGGGACAGATACTTAGAAAACCTTCGCCGAGCAGAAAGGCTGGATCCTCCTCACGGGAGCAGAGTAATGATGTTAGCTGAGGCAGGCATCTGCGGGAACAGAGGAGTTGCGGACGGCGGGCCTTTCGTGGGTCTGGGGCTTTTTCAGCGGATGTGTGCGGAGGGGCGGGGGGGGGGGGGGGGGGTGTTCTCGATAGGGCCTCCTTTTTTTACACAGATATCCCTGGCCGGACAGATTATTGAAAGCGATTTAGCCTCCTGTGGGATTACAGTCCATTCAGAGAAGACATGCCAGTGAAGAGTCGGATGTGCTGCTAAGTCAGGACTGCCGCTGCTGCTGTTGCTGCCAATGCCCAGGTGAGCGCAGCCTGCCTGTTATCAGCTTCCTGTTTAACACAGGAAGGCGGAGGGAGGCTGCTCTAAGATGATGATCCCTCAAGTGGAGACACCGCCGGCGGCCTGCCCACTTTCTGTCTGGATGTCCACCTCACATGGCTCTGTTGTGCTATTTCTCTCTTTTCCCACCTCACCTGACATCTCCTCTCTCTCTCTCTCTCTCTCTCTCTCGCCAACACTCACACGTCCCCATTCTCTCTCTCTCCCTCTCTCTCTCTAACCCTCAGATTAAGGAGGCTGCTGATATCATTCAGAAGCTGCATCTCATTGCCCAGGAGCTGCCATTCGACAGGTGAGCCAGGCCTCCTGGAGGCAGCTTTACACGCTTGCCGTCAACCAGGAAGAAGGCGCTATGCAAAATGATCCCCCCCTTGAAACTTTTCCACTTTTTGTCACATCACAACCACAAACGTTGTCGTATTTCATTGGGATTTTATGTGATAGACAAACACAAAGGGATGGATTATTGTGAAGTGGACAGAAAAAAAAAAAAAACATGGAGCATTGTCCTAAAAATCCTTTGAAAGGAAAACTCTGAGCCAATATTAGAACCATTTTATCCTGATTGAGAACATCAGAACATGACTTTTCAAGTCTTGCCACAGATTCTCAGTGGGATTCAGGTCTGGACTTTGACTAGGCCATTCTAACAGATGACTAGACTTTGATCTAAACCGTTCCATTGTAGCTCTTGCTGGTTGTTTAAGGTCGTTGTTCTGCTGGAAGGCAAACCTCTGCCCCAGCTCCTGATCTCTTACAGGATGTTCCATCCACCTGACCATCAATCTGACTGATCTTTGCTGCTGACGAGAAGAATCTGTTTAACATGATGCTGCCACCATCATTGCTCACAATAGATATTCTATTTAGAAGAATGTGCCAAGTTGATTTTTTGAGCCAAGAAGCCCGTTTATTCACATGTTTGCTGCATCCTCTGCATGGCTTGTGGCAACCTGCAAACAGGACTTCTATGTTTGTTTGTTTTTAAAATGAACATTAGTTTCCTCTTGTCCGGTTTATTGGGTATAGCTGTCCTGCCAGTAGATTTTGCCATCTGGATTGTGAATCTTTGCAGCTCTTTTTAAGTTACAGTGGGCTTTTTAGCTGATCGCCCTTGTCCAGTCTAGGGTTTAGGTAGAAGGCCCCGTCTCAGTATGTTTGCAGCTGTAAATTATGTCGCCTTCCTTAAGTTTATGTTGATCCATCACATAAAGTCACAGTAAAATACGTTGAAACCTGTATCGCAACAAGATTGTGGAAATGTTCAAGCAACATGTTGAGGTTTCTGTTCATTGTGATCTTATGTATAAAGCTTTATGCGTTTTTGAATTGTATCATTTAAAAAAAAAAAGATATTCTCACTCATCATGAATGTCTTTCACGCTTCCTCTCTGACAGGTTTGCAGATGTCAAGGCAAAAATAGCAAGTATGTTTCTGATAATACGAATCCACTGCTGTCTTTTTAGAGTTGTCAAAAGTTTGATATGTCTTACATTTTATGTTTGTTTTTATTTGTACGAAGGTAAATACCACGACCTGGAGCGGCAGTTGATCCAGGAGTTCACTGCAGCCCAGCGCAGAGGGGAAATCGGTCGCATGCATGAGGTCGCAGCTGTTCTTCTGCATTTCAAGGTGACCGAGAAAGACAGATTTATTCTATTGTACTATTTTATGGGTTTTATTTCATTGGTAGTTGATTTGTAAAGTGCAAGATATTGCCTATTAATTATTTTAGTGCATTGATACAGTGAAGATGTTGCTGGAAAGATAACATCTGTGTCTTTCTTTTTTGAAGGGTTACGCACACTGTGTGGACGTCTACATCAAGCAGTGTCAGGAAGTAAGAGTTTGGTTCTCTTGTAACATGTTATTCGGTTTGTTTCCACACCAGATAAAGACGCTTTCATGCTCTTTTCCTTTCCGTCTGTCCGCCTTAGGGCGCCTACATGAGGAATGACGTGTTTGAAGACACAGCAGCCCTCTGCCAGAGGGTCAACAAGCAGGTGGGCGAGGTCTTCAGCAGTCCAGAGACGGTCATGGCCAAACTCATCCAAAACATCTTTGAGAACAAACTTCAGGTACTTCTAGTCATTAATTAGTTCATTCCTTCCTGTTTAGGCTTGTTTTTAACTCTCCGTGTCCCCTCAGGCTCATGTCAGGGAAAAACTGGACGAGACTCGACATTCGGATGTAGAACAGTACCTCAAGAACCTCTATGACCTTTACACCAAGTAATAAATTGCTCACTTGCCGTTTCATGGGTGTCATTCATGTTGGCGGTCATACTTATATGCTGCGTCTGAATATTTCCAGGACCACAGCGCTAGCCACAAAGCTGGCCGAATACAACCTCGGCTCAGATAAGCACACGTTCCTGTCCAAGCTGATAAAGAGCATCTTCTCCTCTTACTTGGAAAGTTACATTGACATGGAAAGGGACTACCTTCGCAGTCGAGGTGCCATGATCCTACAACGATACTATGACTCCAAGAACCACCAGAAGCGCTCCCTTGGCGCCGGCAGGTTAGAGTTGGACCTTCAGTTTGAAACATTTCTACAAACTTGAATTGTTCTGTATTGTGCTGAAACGAGGACCGTTGTTGTCTTTGTGCAGTATTCAAGAGCTAAAAGAGCGGATCAGGCAGCGCACCAACATTACACTGGGCCAAAGCATCGACACCCATGGGGAGACATTCCTGTCCCCAGAACTGGTTGTTAACCTCTTACAGGAGACGCGTCATGCCTTTGAGAGATGCCACAGGGTGAATCTCCTCTGCTTTCTCCAGAAATGCATTTTGTGTGTGTTTTCTAATGAAATTAAATAATCCTTTTTCTCTTAATGCTGCACAGCTTTCAGATCCTTCCGATCTACCCAAGAATGCCTTCTCCATCTTCCTTCTGCTGGTTGAACATCTGTGTGTCGAACACATCGACTATGCCTTGGAGATCGGCCTGATGGGTACTTGCATCTGTCTTCATTAGAACCACAATGTCTTTTTTTTTTTTTTACATACAGTGAAAAGTTTATATAACAGGCGTCAATATCATATTAATTCAGAGCTTTTTACATATATTTTATATAAATATACGATTTCAAGGATTTAAAAAATATCTAGACTTAGGTAGCAAAGTTTATTTTGTCCACATAGGATAGAAATGATGCAGACTACCTCAAATATAGGCATACAGCACCTGTTTATGTGGAGAAAAGTCCATATGGAAATGACAGAAAAAGCTGAACAGTTTGTCATCTGTCATTGTTCTGGTTGAATTTTTGAGCACGTTCTTTTTAAAAAGAGCAGCGCTTGTTTTATTTGGGTGGCTTCCTGGTAAAGACACGGCTTTCACGCACAAGCCATACATTTTTATTATGCTTGAGTGTGGTGCTTTCAGACTGCCATTTCAGAAACGTAATGTAACGTAATGTATTTATCTAAAACCAGTTTGGGTGTTTGTTTGTGGACCACTAAAGCCTGTTCACTGTTGACCCGGATAACTGAGAATTTGCACAGGCACCACCTAATTATTTTCAAGTTTCAATCACCTAGCTGTTGATTTGAGCTGCAGTTGAAGACTTAGGAACAAGTTGTTTATCTTTCCCTCTACTTTGCTCACTGGCAGTAAAGTAGACCCACAGCAAGATGCTACCACAATGGTTAAGAGTTTATGCTCTTTGCATTGAATTCCTGATGAGCTTCAGCCTAATCAGTCTTTGTCGCTTCTCACCCTAAACATGTTTGTCGTTTAGATAATCTGCGTATTATCCGTGTATCCGTGTGAATTAATCAAAACTTCACAACAAATGTAAACTTGTCCAACCAGTTCTACTTTTTTTAATGTCTTCAATATAATTTTTTTTTTATCCACAAACAAGAATAGTTGTAATAAATCTTTAAATTAATAATATGTATGCCCTGGTGAGTGCATGTAAACCTCTAACCAGCAGTGTAGTTTAACTAAAACAAAATAGGCATTGTTCTCTCCTTTGCTGTTGGATACGACAAAGGCTTTAAAGGAATAGTAGAATACTTTTCACATTTCTTGTTTCTCTTTTCTCTCTGATAATAACATCATATCTTCAGGTCTTGATTGTCTCGGTCCAGATCAGTCTTCAGAGCAGGAGCGAACACTCTACATATCCGTTCACCCTTCTCTTAATGAGGCAGGGCTATACTGAGATGAGCATTAATATTCTAAAGCTATGATCGGGTCTGTGTTGAGATTAGCTATGCCCTAATGCGAAAACATAAAGTGCATTCACAAACAATTTTATATAGGCGCCACATTGTAATTTGCCTGATTTTTGTCACAGGCACACAAATCTTTAGGGAAAATACTTTAATGTTTAATTTTAGCCTTATTGTCAGGAGTCACGTGGATAAATGAACCTAAATACAGCATAATTATGCTATAATTATATAGCATAACAAATGTTACCTCAAGGCTCTTTACAAGACATAAGATCCAATTCATGTGTCTGACTTGTGGTAATTAAGTAAATACTTAAGTGCTGGTGAAGATTCTCAGTCATCCAGGTCATGGTCATTCCAAAAAAGTAAGAAAAAAAAAAAAAAATGGACTTTTTTCCGAAGTTTGAAGACTTTTCGTTTCCTATCCAGAAAGCTTTCTCAATTCAAAATGTCTGGAGTAGTGTGGAGCTCCAAGCTTTATGGTACTGAGGATTGGCCAGAATTAACCCTATTGCTGTATTGTAAGTTTTTGAGAGTTGGAACCTAAGTTGTCCTTCTCTGTTTAAGGTTGGTTTTTCTCTCTTAACAGGTGGCTTCCTTCAAGCCCCTTTCAAACCATTTGTCCTCTTTGTCCAAAATGTGAACATTTGGTCCTTAAAAGAGACTTTATCCATACATGATGTCAATTTTAATGCCCTCTTAAAACAGTTTCTGCTGCAGTAAACAACAGGAAACTCCCAATATATGACAGTTACTTAGATCATGTATGCACGGTATAATTAGCTGATGTTTATTGCAGTCCAAGTAATTCTTTGCAATACTGAAGTTGCGAACAGTAACATTGCAACGGCAATAAACTTGTGGTATGATGTGCGACCCTAGCTGAAATCGATTACACAGAATTCAGTTTGGTCAAAATGCAGTTCACTTAATGTTACTCATTCCTATACAATCCAATCATATCGTGAGATTCAGAGCCAGATGCATACAGTTTGAATCAATAAAAAAACACAATTATTAACCAACTTGTAAAAAGTTAACTGTCTGAGCAAGCTCACCCCGCTGCGTAAAAGACCCGGTCCGTCCTCCTGAACAGCATGTCCTGACAGTCGGGTGAAACAGCTCCATGTAAACCGGAAGAAACTGTCAAACTTGTATTTTATCGCTTTATTGATGTTACTTGTATTCACCTGTACAGCACCTTTTGTCGCCTTTTGGTTTTTAAAGCGCTTTATAAATAAATGAATGATCTTGACGAAACATTTACCGGTTTAAAAAAAGAAGATTGCGCTCTCATTTCTCCATTCGATGTACCACTTCAAGAGCAATATAGATTCAGCATAATGGGAAGTTGTGAGGGAAAATAATGATGATAAAGTGGCTGGTTAAATGTTGCTTGAGCAGGTGATTTGGCGTAACATGATCCTGCTTACCAACTGCAGAATTTCTCTGCTGACGCTGCTCCAGACACACTGAAGAGGCTGCGTTTTACTCTTGGCAGTCATCTGAGACACCAAGCAAGGAGCTGTCAAACACAGATTTGTCTTCTAGTGTTAGGAGAATGGGAAATGACAGAAATGATGCTGCATCAGGAACGTTTTGAGAGAAATAGATTTTTACCTGCCTTTTTGTGATTTTTCCCTTCCTTCCCTTTAGGAATTCCCTCATCGGATGCTAAAAATGCCAACCTGTACTTCCTGGATGTGGTTCAGCAAGCAAACTCTATTTTCCATTTGTTTGACAAGCAGTTTAATGACCAGCTCATGCCTCTAATAAGGTCAGTTACAACTTAAAGACAGCAACTTACGAATGAGATTACTTTTCTTATTAGACCAGAATTATTTTCAATTCACCCCCCAAAAAAAACCCTTGCTTTCTGTGATCTGCCAACAGCTCCTCTCCAAAACTGGCCGAGTGTTTGCAAAAGAAGAAGGAGGTGATTGAACAGATGGAAGTGAAACTGGACACTGGTATCGACAGGTCGGTTTCGTTTTTTTAACAAAGTTAATAAAGGTGTAATTTTCCATTCGGGGATACATATTCCAAAACGTTTTCTGGTCTGTTTTGCCTCCTCACACAGAACATTAAACTGCATGGTGGGCCAGATGAAACACATTCTGACAACAGAGCAGAAGAAAACCGATTTCAGGCCAGAGGATGAGAACAACGTCATGATCCAGTATACTGCTGTAGGAGATGCTGAACTCGCATGCAAATCAGAACACACGAACCCACTTCAACACATCTTGTTGTTCCTAAACTACAGATCTGTAGAGTCTCAGTTGTCTCTGTTTGCTCCGTTTCCCTGGCCAGGCCTGCTCCAAGGTTTGCGCCTACGTCAGCAGACAGGTGGAACACGTTCGGAAGTCCATGGATGGGAAAAACGTGGACACGGTGCTGACGGAACTGGGCATTCGTTTTCACAGACTCATCCACGAGCATTTACAACAGTTCAGCTACAGCTCGATGGGAGGCATGCTGGCCATCTGCGACGTGGCTGAATACAGACGATGCGCCAAGGACTTCAAGGTGAGGGAAGGGACAGAGGTCCGAAATGCTCTGGTCACGGGGCCTACGTGGCTTGGCCCCCTTGGGTCCTAATTTTGTCGTGGTAAACGGTTTTAAAGCAATGATGTTGATCTGCTCTTTAAAAATGTTAATTTCTATTGATGTTAGAATATTGAAATTAGAATATGATTAAAAAGTTACTTGATTTCTGGAATTTAAACAGGTAAACATATAGTAATGGTTCAGACATAATCATGATTGTGGCTTCTAACCAATGATAGGTTAAAAAGTTAGTATCTAAGAAAATTGGAATTTTGCATTATACCATTTTATTTATTCAGAAATATAATCTTTCTTAAGGTATATCTATGCACGGTACAATATATTTGGTCTGAAGTCCTTTTGCATATATTACTGCATCCATGCAGAGTCGCATGGAGACAATCAGGTTGTGGCTCTGCTGAGATGTTAATGAAGCTCAGGCTGCACCAGACCCATCCCATTGTTGGGTCTGGTGTCTCATCTTCTCCTTGACAAGACTGGTTCTCAATAGGATTTAGATCAAGTGAGTGAAACAGAGCGATTAGATTAGATTAGATTCAACTTTATTGTCATTACACAGGTACAGGTACAAGGCAACAAAATGCAGTTTAGGTCTAACCAGAAGTGCAATAGCAGGTGGATATTACTGTTAATAGAGTTTTACAGATATGTACAGTAGCATAATATACAGATAATTGTTATTATAACAGAGTTTACATGTACTATGAATATATGTACAGGTGGCTATTACTATAGGCAGAATTGTGAGCATGATATACAGGTAGCTATTACTATAAAATTAATAATTAGAGTTTGGACAGCAGCCTTTTAAATTAAAGTGCAGTGGAAGGTAATTGCATATTACAGTTAAAGTACGGTATTGCAAATGTATATGTAAACAATTGTGAATAAACAGTCAGCAGTGCAAATCAATATACAGTCATGATGAGTAGTGCAAGATGCATGTAAACAGTTGTTACAATAGTAACTAGATACCCGCATCATTAAAGCCGGTATTGGTACCTTTTGGCTGTGTGGACAGGTGCCAAGTCCTGCTGGAAAATTAAATCAGCTGCTCCGTAAAGCTTGTCAGCCGAGGGAAACATGAATTGCTTTAAAATTCCCTGATAGACGGCTTTATTGACTTTTGACAGTGGACCAACACAAGCAGATGACCCGACTCCCCAAATTATAACTGACTGGTCAAACTTTAGGCGGTAACAGGGATGCAGAGAAGCCACGTTACTCAGTATGCGTACAGTACGCCTGAGTATGTGGGAACCTTTAGACTTTGATTTTGAAATTCATGAAAAAAATATATATATTTCAGCTGAATAAAGGACTTTGCACCAATAAGCTCAGGTGAGACACTTCTGTCATTGTCTCTGGTTCAGGGGTGGGTAAACACAAGGAATGCAAAGAGTTGCAGCCCAAGTCCTGGATGCATCTGTGTGTGATGGCTTGTGGAGTCCGTACCTTGTTAATCTCCTCCAGACTCTTAACCAGGCTTTGATCCAAAGTCCGCTCAAGGCTGCTTGTGCGCATTGTTCTTTCACTTTTCTTCTTTCCATTCAACCTTCCACTGATGTGTTTGTATCCAGCTCTCCCTGAACAACCAGCTTCTTTAGCTTGGTTGTAGTTCTGGCTTCTGGACAACTGTCAGTCAGCAATGTTGACATAATACTTCTGTCTTAAAAGTCCGGTCCTATTGGTGTTGTATGATATTCACATTATCCGAGAAACGGGGTTTGGGGTTTTAATTAGCTGTAACAGCACTTTACATCCAGTGAATCTATAACTTACAAGTTTCACTTTTGACCTGAATTACTCAAACAAATTACTGTATTCTTATTTTAATGTTAGATGCACCTGTAAAATACTATTTTAAAAGACCTAAGAATGGCAAACTTCCAAATCTTAGCGTGGGGTCCTTGTGAGCTTCTATTAGAAAGGAAAGTGTGTACTGAGTAGTGGTCTGCCTGTCTGTCCTCAGGTCCCCCTTGTGCTGCAGCTCTTTGACACGCTCCACGCCCTCTGTAACCTGCTGGTAGTTGCCCCTGACAACCTGAAGCAAGTCTGTTCAGGTGAGCATCTGACCAATCTGGACCGGAACCTCCTCCACGCCTTCGTCCAGCTCCGAGTGGACTACCGTTCTGCCAGACTGGGCCGACATTTCAGTTAATGACTCTTTAAAGACTTTCTGTACTCCGTCCAGGGAAAAAAATATATATATTGATGCATCCTGAAGATACTAATCGCCAATCAGTCCGTCTCCAAAATAGAGATCACGATTGGAAGGCCGATGCTCCTTGAATGTGGGAATTTTACCTTTTTTTTTTTCATTACTTTTGTGAAAGGATGAAATCTGAGTACTTGTTGATATTGAATCTCTTTTTTTTTTGTTTTTAAATACTAATATCTGACAAATTTATGTGATAAGTGAATTACTTATGTCTGTGCTTGCATAAAAAAATGTTTTGCTTGTGCCAAATATTTAAGTTCTTCAGTTGGACCTTGTGCACAGGAATTGGCTCTGAAGCAGCTTTAAAAGGATCGGTTTTGCTGTCAAGTCAGACATCAACTCTGCAGTTTTCACTTCCTATGGTGGAAACGTACTTTTTCTGATAGATCAGAACGTCTGACCAAACTTAAGAAGGAGCAATGGCTGATTCTTGTGCTCTAAAAGGGACGTTGAGGACCAGGAGCGGTTGCATTCCCAATCTGCTGCTTCTCCTTATGTGCCACCTTTTTAAGGTAAAAATAAAACTTTGCAAAGATAAACCTGAACTCCAAAACACAGTCTCCACCTGCACCTCACACTGCAGCAGAGAATAAAGTGTGTTGAGCTTTCATTAGGGTGTTAATCATAAATAATCGGCATTTCCGTTTTTAGTGGTCAATATAGTTCTAACTCAGGTATGTGTTTCTAAAGCCTGCATTTCAGTTTAAACTAACACACTGGATGGATCGTTTTGTACTTTTCCTAAACATCCAAGCTCTGTTTATCAAAAGTAATGCAGTTGATGTCACTTTAACATATAACAAAGTGGGGGTGGGGGATTATGGAGTTAAGATGAATAACAATGTCATATTTATTGCAGTAATGGTAAAAAAAAAATAATGTAAAAATTTACCACATTCAATAAACCCCTCATTGCATTTTGTCAAACCTCGCAAATAGAAATGCAGCTCAAATAAAAAAAGTGTATTAAACAGAGCGTCATAAAGGTTACTTGAGTAGATGAGTTAAATTACGGTGCTGCAGTTCCACTAAACAGTTTACGGTAATGAGATTCAAGCCTGTTTTCAAATATATTAAAACTGAAATGTCCTCGAGAAAGAGTAGTTTAAACACCAAAAGTAACCATCCCAATGAAACTGTCATTTTTACAGGTTTATAAACCTGAATTAGAATTGATGGTTAAGACAATAAATCATTAATCTTAACACAGTCTTTCTTTACCTTTACAACAATGCAACAGTTGCTCATCCCTACTGGCAGGTTCGTTCACAGGGCTCAACAGACAGTTAAAGCGGTCTGAGTCGACGCGTTTTAAAAAGCATTCATCGATTGTCACCGAGCGAGTGGTGCTTTGCACACTGAATGGAAAAGTGAGCCAGACTTTCCAGGTGCATGCGCCGCGGCCGGGGAAGAGCCAAATGACCACCTTCTCACCCCGCGGTTTCAAAGAAGGAAGTCAAGAGGAACATCGTGGAGGCAGAGTGAGCGGAGCTAGAAACGGGCCTGAGAATCCCTCTCTGGTGGGTTTGGGTGGTCCTCCCACGGATCAGGGCTCAGACGATAGGCGCGATGGGTCACTGGGTATACGTCTCTGTAATTGGACAGATCAACACTTGCTCCTTCAGCGGTGTGCAAAGTCCAAGACGTCGTTCATCTGATCTGCAGGGTTTCTGGGTCAGAGGAGGCTGAAAAGTTGATCTCCGCTGATTAGGGAAACAAACTAAACTTAAAAGGGACTTCTTCTCACACAGCTTAATGGAAGTCCACATTAACTGCCCTCTGCGCAAAGAAAAAGAAAGATCGAGCTCCTGATGCCTGACTATTTGCTGCCCGCATTGTACTGATGTTTACCCTAATTATTGATTCAATAAAGATGAATTTTATTATTCAACTCTGCGTATTTCCCCTATTTTGAGAGCTGTGAATAGAAAGTTTGCCTCGGTCTGTCTCTGTGAATGTCACTTTCAAAGTGAGATGAAACACTTCCTCCTTTCTGTAGAAGTCATCAAGTATTCATAGGAATTCTTGCCACCAGAGTAAAGTTCTTTCTCAGACTTCAGGAAGTGAGCAGAGCCGGAGGGGATTAGATCTGTACGAGCTGATGAATTGTGTGCAGTAGTCATGAACTGGGGGAGAGCTGGGGAGATAGAGACGGCTCAGAGCTCAGCTCCAGTGCCGGCTGGTTAGTGTTGTGTAGAAGGTACACACAGAGCTGTGCAAGTTCAAACAACATAATTAATTAGGCTAATATTAATATTATCAATGCCACATAAATTCAATTCTCTCTGTCCTAATCACAGCTAGATAGCTTGTAAAAATTATTTTGTTAGGCCCTGATGCAAACAGCGGGGATTTTCCAAACATTTGAAAACTATTTGTTTTTTGCAGCGATTAATGTGCGTGACTCGGGAAGGGGTTGGGGGGAGCGGAGCCCGGCCAGAGACGATAACTGGCGTGCAGACGGAGGCAGCGGCGCAGCGTGGCCCCGGGGACTCCCAGCGTGGGCACATGGAAGAGGTGGAGGGATGTGTTTTTTTTTTTTTTTTTTCCAGGGGGGAGGTTGGATGTTTGAGCAGGTGGAGGAGATTAGTCACATTGTCAACACTGGAAAGGTGGATAAGACTGTACCCTCTTAATCGTCAGTTTGAGCAAGTCTTGTGTACACGCTCTGAAGCATAAAGACCTCAGTACAGCTGATTCCTCTCAAAATGCTGCAGCTTGTAAAAGTATTCTTCTTTGGTCACCTTGGAACCACAAACCCTGTTTTATTTATTTGATTTTATATGCCAAAGTACCACAAAACTATGGAAGGAAAATCATTCATTTTCAACCTTTAAGATGGAACATTTGGATTTAAATGACTTTACTCTGATATCCCTGAATAAAACCCAGTGCAAGCAAGCCTCCAGAAGTCTAATTATTGGATAAATAGAGTCCACAACTGTATACGTTCATACAGATGACCAATCATACTGAGCCAGGTTCTGCTGGAGGTTTTTCCTTTCCGCTGTCGCTTCATGCTTGCTCAGTATGAGGGATTGCTGCAAAGCCATCAACAATGCAGACGACTGTCCGTGTGGCTCTACGCTTTTTCAGGAGGAGTGAATGCTGCTTGGAGAGACTTGATGCAATCAATCCTTGGATAGGAATTTTCGTTTTGACCAATCTGTATAATCTGATTGAATTTGACTTTGGAAAGTGCCTTGAGATGACATGTTTAATGAATTGGCGCTATATAAATAAAATTTAATTGAATTTAATTGAATTATACTGTAACCTTAGTGTGAATGTAGTGGTTCTGTGAAGGCCTGAGAGGTTTCTGCTGAACTTTAAATCAGGGTTAGATTATAAAACGGTTTTGGCAAGCATCACCCATCCCTCTGTGAACTATCCTGTCCATTCATTCAAATGAAGAGCGCGGACCAGCTGCTAAATCTATGAAGATACGATTGTCCGCCCAAACTAACAGTGTGGGGCAAAGAGAGCATTAATTAGAGGCCTGTTGTAACTCTGGAGGAGATGCGGAGATTCACAGCTCAGGTGGGAGATTAGGTTGTGGGTTGGATTCCAGCTTCCTCTGTCACATTCTGATGTGCCTTGGCAAGGCGACCGATCTGCGTAACGGTGTATGAGTGGGTCAATGTGGCTGTAGGGATTGTTCAGTACGACCAGAAAAGCCCTATAAACATTCTGTCCATTTAGCATATAAGGGACGCTGCATGTCGATGTGGCAGCATCATTTGTGTGCATGAACCAGGGACAAGAAAGAAGCTCAGAAGAGGTTGGATACATGGATGGAGCTGAATGCAGGCCGATGTCAAAAGAAAACCTCGCTGAGGATGAAAAAAAAAAAACTAAAAAAACTTGGGATTGAAGTAAAGGACGACGATCCTGAAGCAATGGGCAGAGCTAATGGTTTAGATCCAAGCATATCCATGAATTGGAGTGGCCCAATCAAAGTACAGACCCTAATAAAATGGAGAATATGTGCCAAAACTAGAAGACTGATGTTCACAAACAGTTTCCAATCTAATCTGACTCAACTTGAAGCAGCTCTCTAGTTCCAGAAAGCATCACCTCAGGGGTGCTGAATGCAAATGCATGCTGCACTTTCAAGATTTTATTTGCATAACATAAAATGAAATAAACTTTACCACTTTGTACTTATTTGTCACATTAAATCCCTATAAAATACAGTGAAGTTTCTGTTTGCAATGTGACAAAATGCAAAAAGTTCTGAGTACTTTTGTGGGACTCTGTAGTTTTAAAAAGGTGACCCAAAAAAGCAAATTTACGGCATAAATCTGCCCAGTAAAACCAATCCGTGTAGGAGGAAAATATTTAAGGTAAACTAAGCTTTTAAGCTTTTTTTAGGCAATGTGATTAAATTGTATACTTTAACTCAAAAATCTCCAATTCTTTCATGCTCTCTACTGATAAAATAATGTATATACATTTATCCTGTTGTTTAAAGTACCAGCGGTATAATTCAGTAAAGTAAAAACTCCTATTTAACAGCGTAGCATCTCCTCATTATCGCCAGCATCTGTTTCCTGTTGGATCTTCTCGGTCAGATAAATCATCAACCATCATGTCCTGTTTGTCCACTCTTTCTGCGCATCTAGTTATTCCTCCCAACATCCCACAAATCCTTGCTTTCGGCACATTTTTCGCTCCCCCATCCGGGCTGGGCCGCTCTGCCTCCTGGAGCACTGACAATAAAGCATTACAGCAGTCAATCCATGTCAACAGCAGCTTTGCTTAATTCCTGCTAAACACGTTTAAACTAAATCTTCACCTAATGATGCATAATGATTTGCTCTTCACTGTGCTGGTGGCTCATATCTGTTTTGCTGGTTTATTTCCCCACTCTACTGGAGAGGATGACTCAGGTGGACTTGCTGTCGAAGGCAGTCGGGATCATTTACGGTGCTTTGCACAAGTATTTGTACCCCTTTGACTGTTTTTTTTTTTACATGTTATGTTACATCTAGAAGTTTTGTTTTGTGATTTTTTTTTTTCCAAGGCCAACACAAAGCAGCACGTCATTGTGAAGTGAAAGGATGGATGCCTTTATGCTTTTTGCAAAGTAGGTCAAGATAAAATTGGATGAGGATGTGGGCATCTTTTTATTCAGTTTTATTACAGATTCTCAGCTGGATTCAGGTCTGGACTTTGACTAGGCCATTCTAATACACAAATATGTTTTGACCTAAACCGTTCCAATGTAGCTCTGGCTGCATATTTAGGCTTGTTGTCCTGCTGGAAGGTGAACCTACGCCCCAGTCTCAAGTCTTCTGCAGGGTGGTCTTCACTGTCAGTTTTTCACTACAAATGAAGCATTGCCAAAAATAAAAACAAACAAAAAAAAAACACTTTAATTTACGTCTGATATTACCAGAGCACCATTTACCACATGTTTTTTCTATCTCCTGCTTAGCTCTTATTAAAACCACAAACGGGACTTTTAATGGTTTTGTTCATGCTGCGGTTCAAATAATGCCAAAATCTGAGGCGTGTGTGTTATGCTTTTTGTTATTCTTTGCAGCCCCTCCAGAGTCACCATCAGCTTTGGCTGTCTCTCTCGTTCATGTGGTCACATGTATTCCTACGATTGCAGCTGTGCAAAAGTCTTTCCTTTTTCAGATGACAGATGAACAGATCTCTGTTAGATATTTAATCATTTGGACTATTGCTTTTATAACTTAACTCTGCTTTAAATTTCACCACCATTGTATCGCTGAACTGTCTGTTGTGTTCCTCGCTTTTCATGATGCTATTTGAGACTGATGCTCTCCATAATCATCTGTAGCGTTCACAGAACCGCCTTTAGGGGTATTAGACTAAAAGCGGTTGAATGCAATTACTGCTTCAGTTACTACTTCGCAGTTGAAGCACTTCTTTCTCCAGTTAAATCCCATTAAAATACATTTAAGTTTGTGGTTTTTAACAAAAAAAAATGACAATGTTCAAGGGGTATGAATGTGTTTCCCAAAACAGTGTAGTGTAAAAGTTTCTAGTTTATCATACAGACTACTAACAGTAAAATTGTACGTGTTAAGGCATGCTTCGGTTTTAAAGACTATACCTTAGCATTGCTATGTGAGAGCGTCTCATGATGTGGGCACTCAGCCAGGCTCTCTGATGTGATGCAGATGTTGCCCTGGCCTTGCCCTTCTGCAAGGCACAGGTGCCATACCACCCTCAGTCTTATAGCTGGGAGCTTCACTGTGCAGCGTGCAGCCCGTGCCAGCTCTCCTCCTTCCCCCACTTGCCTTTTCCATGTCTTCTCTCACAGTGCTTAACAATCCTCCCCTTTCATTCTCATAATTATTCACAACAGTAGTTTTGATGGCTATTTTATTTGTGCTCCACCACCGCGCCCTGCCCCACTCCATGCCTTATGTCTCATAAGAACACCAGGGCCGTTCTCCGCCGGTAGCGGAGTGTTTTCCAGGGTTATTTCCTGGCCCCGTGCCTGTGCCTTGCTCTCTCTTGGCTGGGTTTGTCTGGTTGACTGCTCCACAGGAACAGACTGGCACTCTAGCTGAGGGCTCCGGGGCCTGCATGCACAATCCGCTCAAATGGCTGTGTGTTCAGAGCTGCACTCTAACTGATTTACATCAAAATTAACCGAATTTATAGGGAAATAATCACATTTGTCAACGCAATACTACTAAATTTCTTGCACTGCTAATTAATTGTTGAATAACGCTGAAATTTGCATATATATTTTTTTAATATGGCATGCAGGTCCAAGTGCAGATAGACACACGATGCATTCAAGTGACTCTGTTTAAACAGTGAGTTATGTTTGTTTAAAGGATCTCAGTGCTGGACAGTCATAACCGAACACCAGTTCGATTGGTAAGGCCCGTGGCCCTCCTAACCCACTGATGTTACACCAAGGCTCCACACACGGCGCAGAAACAAATGAGGTCTCTCTCTCTTCCACTGAAGATGAAACACTGCATCACCAAAGCATGTGCATTTGTCTAATCAAGCTTTCGCCTGCGGCTACGTCAAATGTAAATGAACAGGCTTGTGTGTGCCAGCCCCTATTTCGGTTCAGGCTGACTTGTGTTTGATGATGAAACGGCACGGCGGGCTTCAGACAGAAGGGGGCACTGGTGCTCCAGTGTTGCTCTCTTCCCCCTTGTGGAGCCCTATCCTTCCTCAGAGCTTCATACAATGGGAATCTGCCTGAGGGGGGAAATGTTGCTTTTTTAGGTCTGTGAGCCCATATCCCTTAATCCCCAGCCATGATTGACAATCATGATTTAGGGTATATGGTGTCCCATTCTAATCCACGAGCAGCGATTTCATTTGCATACCTTCCGTACGTGGCCTCATTTTGGAGGAAACGGCTGCCTTTGTAAGTGATACAGAAAAAGAGAGGGGTGCAAAGGATAGAGAATAAGGAGGAGAAAGAGAAAGGATGGGGTAATGTCTGTGTGTTTTTTTGTTTTCTTTTTTTTTTCTTCGCCAGAAGAAAGATGAGAGCATGCCTGAGCAAACATTCCAGTATAGATGCCTGTGCCTCTGCAGCCCTTTCTCCTGAAATACACACAAAGAATACATGTGCATTTGGAAACTCGCATGCACCAAGTATATTTAGCAACGTAAGGATGCATAAAGACAGAGGAACACACAGAGATGCTCCCTCACACGATGCAAAACTAAATTGCTATTTGCTCATTTTATAACCAAGTCAGGCTTAATTATAATCATGGGAGTTTGGGAGTTACCGTATAATCTCTGGAAGGCATTAAGAATTTCCCAGTGCTCATCACAGTGTTAAAAGAAACAAAAACAAATACTTACAATTATTTCCCCCATCATAACACCCAGGGGACGGCGAATCAAATAGCGCTGCTCAGTGCTCGGGGTGCCTGCAGAGACCGTTCATCTTCACTTTCATCGGCTGATGAAGTGGAGCAGAGCTGACACTTTGGATGAAAGGTCAAAGAATCGCATTTCTCTGGAAGTTAATTTTTTTAGAAACAATTTCAATACATTGTTGCTTTATAACATTTTTTTGTTGTTTGAAAGCATTCACGTTGGCTACGGTTTACTGTATTTCTTTTTTGTATTTTTAAAAATATGGGTTGTATGCAGCGGATTTAGCCCTGTAATGATACACAAAGCAACGTAAGAATGCAAAATAAAATAAATTCCTTGAACATAGTTTGTTTTTATAACTCTGTCGAAATCTTACAGTATTATTTGCAACAGATATAATTATTTCACAAGATTTAAACGAGTCAGACAATTACCAAGAAGTCAAGCAAACAAAAAATAAAACAAAATAAATATTTAATTTAAAATATCCATCAGATAAAGCTCCAAATAGTTTCAATAAACATGTTCTTGAAAAGCAAAGGAATGCATGTAATCTCACAATCAATTTATGCCGCATAGTTATTTACAGAATAAAGGAAAAAAGTGGATGAATGCTTTTCTTTTGTTTGTAGACTGTCCACTGATATAAACAGTTTCAACCAATAAACTGAGTGGTACATTTCTTAAAATATTTTTCATTTGAATAAATATTAATATTTCTTAGTCAAAATGAAGTAAACTTAACATCCAAAAGACTTGAACAAGTGGATGCAATCTCTGAAATTTTTTTCAGATAGACTTACTCAACAGAGTTGAGTTAAAATGTAGCTAACATTTAGGTAAATTTTACCCGATTCATTTTCTTTAATTACTGAAATCAGTTTATTTGTTGTGTTTTGTATTGGCCTACATTTTAGGCACAACAGGCAGCAGCTGTCAAATTGTATTTTATTAGTTAAATTCAATGGGAAGTAAAAACCATATGCATAATCAATCAGTAATAATAACAAATGTATCATATCCGCATCAAAATCATCTTCCAAAATACTATAAGCTCAGATTACCCACGCACCTGATGGTGTGCATGACATTAAATTCTGACTTCATTAAATATCACAATGACCATATTGATTGCAATAAATCCAGATTTCACCCACTACTTTCCTTCTTTTCCATCTCCTCTTGAACAAACATCTCAGTCACTAAGATCTGTGCCAAAAAAAAAAAAAAACAGGCTTTATGGATGCAACTCTGCAGGCGCATCCTTGGCAGGATAATTTTGACTAACAAACACCTTCATTGTTTGTTTCATGTCATTCTGTTTTTCCATTATTTTGTAAAGGTTTGTGATGAAGGCATAAAATGTTACTGAAATTGGAATGCTTTAAAAACTGAGAACATATAAATTAGGTAAACTTTTTAAACTCTATTCTTACAAGCTTGTATATAAACCTTTTTTCCCTGACAATCTCACCTAAGTTCAGTGAGAAAGACTACCCAATTCAGTTCAGTTTATTTATTTAGCACCAATTCACAACAAATATCCTTTCAAGGTGCTTTATATCAAGTCATACAGACTAGTTTAAAGGTTTTCTGTCTAAGGAAACCCAGCAGATTGCATTCACTCCTTGTGTTGCTTGCATCGTGTCGATGGCTTTGCAGCAATCCCTCACACCAAGCATGCATGTAGCAACAATGGAGATGAAAACTCCTCTTTAACAAGAAGGAAACCCTCCAGCAGAACCAGAACCAGGCTCAGTGTGAACGGTCATTTGCCACAACCAACAGGGGGTTTGAGAGAACAGAGCATAGATGCAAAAAAGCACAGAAGCACTGAACCAGGAGTACTTTCTATGTATGAGAAAAGTAAAAGGGTTCAAACAGTTGGAGTTTAACATTAACTTTGTCACCAAACCAGCTAAAGCTGGATATAAACTTCAATTCCAACAAAATGTATTCCAACAAAATTTTGTTTTTCAAGGCAGTAAAAAATTACCAGGGTTGGGGGAGGGGGGGTGACCTTTCAGCTAAAATTAGATAAAAATGTTAAGATGGGATTTGTTAGCAAAAAGTAGTAATGTTGTTAGAATGTAACTAATGAAAAACTTTAACAAACTTAAACTAATTCCAAACTTATGTGCTTGATTAAATAAATACAATTCCTTGGATGAAATAAGATGATTTTAACTTCCTGAGTTCAAAAAACAAATCAGCAACAATGTCGCCTATAGTATTTTTTAAATACCAAGCAAATAAAGGGTGAACGATGCGCTTCCTGTTTACAGCTTTGGTTGCAGAATGAGCAGCGGCGAAACACGTGTAACATCAATCCACTCCGACAGCAAAGTGCTCTTTGGAACAATTAATGTCTTTTCCACCTTGTTTAGTGCCTGATAAACAGAGCGTCTATTTAAATGGTCGTCTCTTCATGCTCTGGTATGTGACAAAGACCAAGAGCAATAAAAAAGGGATCATCCTGGGGATAAAGGGCGATCAGGAAAGGGGTCAGTCTTGAAAATCTATTTGATACAATTTGCTCAGACTATAAAAGGTTCAAATAAAAAAAAATTGGTCATATATATATATACTATGTGTTTACTATGTGTTTTCTCCCCTCTGCCACTGTCCAGTTCTCATATCAGTGTGGGAGGTGCTGTGATATTAACCCACTTTAAGGTGTGAGCACTTCATCCCACCTCCATGGGCCATCCCACCCTCTCAACCGTCAGCGCTATTTACCAACGCTGGCCTAATTGATTCAGTTTCTTTATCTTTTTACCTCCCTAATTTTGTTATTAAGTGTGAGGGAGAGGCGCAAAAAGCTCCTCCACTTCCCCGTTTGGAGAAATTATACTCTTGTACTTGATCCAGCTAACAGGATTTTCTTAAATTACTTTATAAAAGACCATCTTTTAACTTTCTTCTTTCTCTCTCTATCCATTCATTAGCAGGTCTGCCTGGAGGCCTGCTCACATCAATTTCTTGGGTTAAAGTTACAAACTTAGGCAGCTCAGCTCGACGCTCACGGTGGTTTTTCATGGATGTGACGGGGGTGGCTGTGGGAGGAATGGGGACAAATTATTAATTTCTGATGTATTAGAAAAATAGAGATTGAATTAAGAGTATTGGTCCTCTGTTATCCAGCATGACTTGCCTCAGGGACTTACTGTGGCGGAGGACATTATGCAAATGCTAGTCGCTCACTCTTTACAATCTTTCCCTCTCTCTTTCTTGCTCCCTCCTTCCACCTTTTCTCTCTCTCTCTCTCTCTCTCTCTCTCTTTCTCTCGCTCTCTTTCTATGAGTCAATCTCTGCGTCTCCATAATCTGTCCTTCTCTGTCTCTTTAATCTCCATCCGTCAGCAAAAGCGGAAACAGAGCAGAGAGAGCATCTTCTGTCAAAACACAGGGATTTTCTTTCTGTTTTTCCTCTCGTTGGCCTTTTCTTCCATGGTTAGCTGTTTCCCAAAATCTCTAAAAGCAAAGTTTTTTTTTTTTTTCTGATAAATTTCTTTATTGAAACAGATGCTCAGTACATATTACTTAGAGTGCACCCTACCGCATATACAAATCACAGTGTATATGCAGCTGTCAGTACGGATGGGTGTACACATCGAGCATCATTATAGAGAGCCTAATCAAAGCAGTACAAGATAAGTCTACTATGATGAGAAGTTAGCAAAAGCAAATACAAAATCACCCTTGATCCACTCCTTGAGTCCAGATCGTCCATTAGGCATTGTAGTGGAGCATTTTCTTTGGAGACAAGCTATGAGAGTCCGCCAGGTCTCGACTTTAGCACCCTTAGCCTGATGCACCCGAGCCGCGAAGAACTCTAAATGCACAATGTTCAGAAACATTGAGGCCCAGGCGTGGATAGAGAGATGATGTGGTGGTTTCCAGCGGGCAGCCACCAGTTTCTTTGCTGCTGTAAGCCCAGCTGATAAAGTTCTTTTTTAACTACCTTTAGGTAAAATTGTGAAAGCGTATTTAGCATGAGAACATTAGAACGGGTCGTATGGACATCTGTGAGCACGGATAGATTACCACACAACCTCTCTCCAGAAATGTTTCAATTGCACTTGAAAAGCATATTTTACAAAAAGGGATGAGCGATCATTTTCATTGCATATAGCTTGTTAGGAGTTAAATAGGTTCTATGTGTTAAGTTGTAATGAATTCTCAGAAATGAAAGTTATTGGTAGGGGGGGAGGCAACTACAAAGGATACAGATTTTAGGAGATAAAATATGCATCTCTTGTGGTGCTATTTAAAGTGGAGTACAAACAACTCAATTCAATTTAGTTTCAGTTCATTTATATAAAATGCCGTGGTTAATACTTATTGAAAATAGCCCTGAAATAAAGAAGTGTGCAACTGCGTTGGTGATTCTAAATAATATGTGCAAAAATGTATATATATATATATATATATATATATATATATATATATATATATATATATATATATATATATATATATATATATATATATATATATATATATGCTTAAAAAAATACCAACAGCCTATTTACATGAATTTTTAAAAAATGTGCAAATAAAGCAGAGATGTGAAGACCTGTTGAGTCTCTTGAGAGCAGTGATGGTTATAAAGTCTAACAGCTGCTGGGAGGAAGGATCTGGGATGACGCTCCTTTCTGCATTTAGGATGCAGCCGTCACTAAACACGCTCTCCAGTTCAGCAGCAGCTTCATGTATGAGGGAGAGACATTGTCCTACAGCGATTTTGTTTTTGCCAGAGTCTTTCTATCTCCTGCCACCGGCACTGGGGGAAGGGGGGCACACTAGAACAGAGCCGGCCTTCCCGATGAGCGTGTGTAAACGCTTCCTCTCAGCTCCCACAAAGACTGACTCCAATTTAATTACATAAATTACAATTCAATGCTTGTTATAAACACTGCGGCCATGTTCATGTAAATGTGGACAGTCGATTGCATAGTGGTTAATTTTGCAGCAATCCTTTATATTGAGCAAGTATGTGGCAACAGTGGAAACAAAAACTCCTTTTTTTAAAAGAAGAAACCTCCAGTAGGACCTCAGTTTGAACTTCCATCTGTTGAAAGGACTGTTTAGATGCTAAAAACATCTAATAATCCATATAGTGAGAACAATGTTATT
Organism: Fundulus heteroclitus; assembly: GCF_011125445.2. Taxonomy (NCBI): domain Eukaryota; kingdom Metazoa; phylum Chordata; class Actinopteri; order Cyprinodontiformes; family Fundulidae; genus Fundulus; species Fundulus heteroclitus. The sequence continues at coordinate 9,486,788 of NC_046379.1, read as the reverse complement.
GAAAGCAATAGCTCAGCCAAGGGGTCCCTCCTGGATGCTAGTGAAAACAGAAATGCTGGTCTAGGTGTAAATCCTGGGATGAGAGAAATGATAAAGAGAAAGTTAATGTTGGTAGTAACTGTATGATGATACTGGAAAATTGGTCAGAGCAGGATGTTGTTCCAGCCTTCCATCCATTGACTATACCCACTTATCCTTGCAGCAGTCATTGGGTTGGAGGCAGGGTAGACCCTGAACAGGTTGCCAGTTCATCACGGGACGCATTACCATGCATTTACACATATTTCATATTTCAGCACTTTTTAGAGAGGCCAATAAGCCTAACTGTCATGGTTTTGGACCGTAGGAAGAAGCCAGAGCATGCTGACTCCATGTAGACCAGGATATTAACCCAGGACCTTCTTGCTCCAAGGCAACAGTGCTACCAACTGTGCAGCCCTCAATTCTTTCCAAACTATCTTTTAAATTTTGCTTAAAGTTAAATTATTATCTTTTTAATTATTGTTTTAATTTTGTTTATATTTTTTTCCAGATGGAGCTGAGAAAAAAGAAAAACAGATAATGAACAGCGCCCCCTGTAGAATAATGATTCTCTTGTGTCTTCTACTTAATGCAATTAATAGAAACTAGTCAAAGATTCAATAATAATGTCAACTCATTGAAGCAAATCTAATTTGGAAGAAACAAGTGGTACCAGAGGTACAGAGATCAAAAATAGTTTTTCTATCTTTGTTTGAATTCTTCAGTCAGGTTATAGATTTGCTTCAAAACCATTTCAAATTACTGATAAAAAAGTTTGCATGAGAGAATTCAATAAATCTGGTATCTGAAGTCTCAAAGTTAGGCAAATGCAACAATAGAAAAATATATTTTTATATTCAACATTCCTATTAACGAAGAACGTCTTGATTTTTTATTTTTTGAAAATCTAATTACAGCTGCATAAAAATGAATGTGCACAACCCCCCAGTAAGGTAAAGCAATGCTGCAAAGGGAAGAGCAAGGTATATTAGGGTTATTACTGGTAATCATGGTGGTAGAAGCATTTTTAGTCATGTGATTAGTTCACCTTTTTATGCATTGCATGTGTACTTTGTTTATTGCTGAATTCAGAGAATGCATTATTTTCTGTGAAATTACACAGTTCTTTGCACAAGTATTCATACATATTAATGTTTTTCAAAGTTTGTCAAATTACTGCCACAAATATCATTGTATTTAATTTTTAATCAGTATCTGACAAACCAAGACAAATGGTATCAAAAGATGGGCGGAGTTAAATTAGTTACCGATAAAAATCTGAAAAGTGTGGCGTGCATTTTGACAGTTTCCTACAAGTTCTGCGGAGAATACAGATTCTCTGGTCAGATTAGACCAAAAGGTTCCTTGTTGGCCTTCATGAGTGGAATAAAACTAACACTGCAATTCACTTTGTTCCACTAGCATGGTGGCGGCGGTATCATGCTGTGGGGATGCTTTTTCTCAGCAGGGACAGGGATGCTGTCCTGTTGGAAGGTGAACTCTGTTGGACCTACAGGCCAAGACCGAATGAAAAGCACATTATTGTGACACACTCTATTTAGTCTGATTGATGCTGAGCTAATTTGCAAAAATACCACAGTAGATTTGTTGCTATAACTGCAGCATAATGTAGCTTCAGAAAGGCTTTACTCAGGCTGAACACATACATATGGCCCATTTATCTGATTTGTATTTGTTTATTTCATGTTTTTCCTGCCATTTTGCAGTTATGCGCTATTTGGTGTAGAGCTATTCCATAAAATATCAATAAAATACATTATAGGTTATAAATACCTTTCCTAGATATTGTAGTTACCAAATCTACTGAGATGAGAAGAAGGAGAGAATTTATTTTATAATGTAAATTGTTAGAACAGACAAAGCTCTCTCTCTCACTGTATATATACTGCATAATGAACAAATACCTCCTTGAAACACAAAAAATTGGACAACTATGCCTGTCTTCTAATCTAATCTGTCAATTGATTTTAGGAGTTTGCTGCACAAGAATGAAAGATTTCTCATTAAAACACACGTGAAGGCAGGTTAAATGTGCTCATTATCTGTGATCCATAGAAATCCAGATATCCTAAGCTGACACGTAAAACTTTAGTCAATATTGATATTTATTCAAGAAGGCTTTAAAGGGCGAACGAGACCCACGTCCAGTTAATTAAGTCTTAATAGAGAAGGAAGGAAGAAAACGAAAGGGCAAGACGATAAGAGGAGGGCGAGCGGGAAAGGGAGGAGGAGGGCAGCGAGGCGTGGTGTCAGTAACAAGGCCAGTAATCTTACAGCAGGAGGGGGAGACGATCCCGGCTGCATCCGTCTCGTTCAGTTCTCTGCTAGAGGCACAGCGGACAGGTTTGATGTAGGTAAATATTAGCCTTGTGTTGGCGACTCATCACATATTCAAAGACAGATGTTTCCGAGGACGTGGAGGAGGGTGGCAGAATAAAAGGCCGGAGACGGCAAAGTTGCTCTCGGAGGAGCAAGTAATTGGCCCCTCGATGGTGTCGCTGCGACCGAGAGAGGCATTCACACACACCCTCTCTTTCTCTCTCTCTCTCTCTCTCGTGCACATACCTTTTCCCCCCCTCGCTCAGCTCCTCTGCCTCTCTTCCCTGATCTGATAAAGGTAAACGTGTAGCAAATTTGCCATTTGATGAGGGAGGATTTCCACAAACAGAGCTGACATGATGAGCCTGTGATCTGCCTGTATGAGAGTCAGCAGGGGCCCAGGCAGGCAGAGATCTCAATCCTCCCTCCCTCCCTCCCTCCCTCCACTCGGTCTGTGCTTCTCTTCTCCTCACATACTGTCACACACAGACTCACACTTGGCTGTGCTCGCATGGAGCTTCAGTCTCAGTAATTGCTGCCTGCCATCCATATCTTTCCCCCCTGTCTGTCTCTGAGTCCCTCGCTCTGCTGCCGTCTATCTCTCCCCCTCAGAGACGTCCGCTGCTCCTTTTTCTCTGTTTCCTCTTTTCTCCATCAAATAAAGGGCCCGGCCCTCGCCTCAGCATCACACTCGATTTCTCACTCCTTCACTTATCTCTGAGCTCCACCACTGCAGACTGCTCAATTATCCACTCTCACCTTGCTTTTGCACTCGTCCTCGTCTTCTTCATGTCCACTCAGTTGAATCCAGAGAGTGAAGCATTTGCAGTGCTGTACAGACAAGTGAAGGGGTCAAGAGCTCAGTCGAATGATGGAAGTTTGTCCAACTTCCATTAGGGAAACTACTCAAGAACATTAAATCAAAAACTAACAGACTTCAAAACAGTTTATTTCCCAAAGCTGTGAGGGCTATCGCCCCTCTGCTGAAAATCAACAATCTGTTAAATGTTACAAACACACAACTGGTTACATAGGTTTCTGATCTGGTGTAAATCAAACCATTTATACTGCTTATTACTCGCAAATGTGTATTCACATTCACACTCTCAAGGACTGTCTGTTTAGACATCCATACAAATAGCACAATTCTGTAACTAAATTTATTGCACAGTGTTGTAGTCTGCTGTCCGATTTTTTTTACTTGAAAATGAGCCCATTAGCTGCTAAAGACTAAACGCATGCTTAAGCCCCTCAGGGAGTGGCGTGGCTGGCCAGTGCAACCAACTTGTATAAAAAAAAAAAAAAAAAAAATGATGATTATGTGTTATGTGTAACAACATGCATCCTAAACCTCACCAAAAAATGTCATTATGGAAACACATAATGACAATGAAGCTCCTTGATTCTTGAAACAGTGGGGACACGTTCCGGAGAAAACAAGCCTTCCTGTGAGCCAGTTATCGTGGGGGTTGTCTTGATAGCTAGGCTGCATCAAATGAGGTGCTTTGATCATGGCCCATGCAAGCTTCTCAGCCACAAATTGATCCCCATAACCACAATTATTCCCAGTGCAGTAACTCCTTCAGAACTCACACATTCAAAGTGATCACAAGCCTCCCTTCTGTCCATAAAACCAGAGCTTCACCATCCCACCACACCTAATTGCTCAGCTCTTTTGCAGTCCCCTTTTCAGAATTGTGTCGAACAAACACTCCATTGCCTATATCACTCTACCAGCGTCTTCTTTTTAGTCTTTTTCTCACCATCTGATTTAAGAAGAAGTCACTGGGTTTGAGCCTTTTCACTCAGGGGTAATGGTCCTGCCTTTGTCTAGTCTCATGACTCTAATCCTTGGACCCGAGCTACTGCTCTCCTCCGTCCTGCTTATTCTACTCCTCTCTGTCGGTCTACGCTGCGTCTGCTGAGTTTAACCCTTTGGCGGAGAACAGCACAGCACTTTAACAACGTTTACATTTTGAAACTGATCGTGCAGAAAGAACATCTACGTTTGGCCTATCAAATTATATTTAGTGTTAGTTAGGTTTTTAGGTCAAAACCCTAACCTTGTGCTTCAATAAGCTGAAACTGACAGAAGTAGAGGTGCGTTACTGTGAAGAAGAAGGTAAAGGGTGTATGTTTTTTCCTTTACAATTAATAATTTCTTGTGAATAACTACTTTCTGGGGTTACATTTTTCAAGTCAGTGTCTTTTGGTGTGTCCCACCAGCTTTGCACATAAAAAGACTGAAATCTTTGCTGCAAATTAAATGACATTTTTTCTTTTCTGTAAAACAAAAAAAGAGTGCGAGTGAACATAAATTATGAAGTCGTGCCACGGGTTCTCTGCCAGATTTAGCTCTGGACTTTGACTGGGTCATTTTAACACAAGAATGCTTTGATCTACACACCTATTAACTCTGACCAGCTTCCCTGTTGCTGTTTGAAAATGATAATAAAAAAAAAACTCCCCAAGAGCATTGTGCTGACACCACCATGTTTCACAGTGGGAATTGTGTGTTTAAGGTTAGTATTACGCTAATGCATGTGGGCCAGACTGAAGGGCTTTGCTCTAATCTGGCCAAACTATCTTTGGTGAGTCCTCTATGTGGCTTGTGACAAAACTGCAAATGATGATTTTTCTTTCATCTGTGGTCTTTTTTCCCCTTGTCATGTCCAGCTTCATGGCAAGCAGGATGGTGTTCTGGCTACCATATGCTAATTATATTTGCTTTACCCAGGACACCCTCCCTTGATGCCCAACCAGTGATGATTTATTTTATGGCTGTTAAGGTATTTTATACAAACTGATGCCAAACATGACATGGGAGAGGGCAGAGGGATACCAAGGACAGAGTAAGAAAAAGAAAGTCAGAAAGGACATACAGACAAATATTACAAATCCCGACAACCAGCTGCTGCAAGGAATTATCCTATGGCCACCATGAGAAAACAGCCACGGGCCACGGCAAAGAGACAAAACTTACACAAAAACAAAAAACAACAGAGACAGCAACAACAGCAGCAACAAGAACATGGATCAAAACTGTTGATGCTAATGGAGAAAACTACAAGGCAACACAGCTACTGCATTATGAGTGCATAAGTGTGTGCATAAAATGGAAAATATGTTGTGTAGGTACATGAACTTTACCTCTTTTTCTTCCTGCTTCTTGGTGAAGGCGGACTCTTTCACTTTTCTCTCCCCACCTCTCTCTTTTCCCCTCTTCCTCCCCCGTTTTCCTGCCTGCTTCTATCAATCTTTTTTTTTTTGGAGCCTCTTTTTACATATCTTCCAAATTATAAATTATGGATCTGGTCAGCTGGACTTTCAACGCAATTACTCAAAGGCAAGGAGGGCACCAAGCTCCAGCCCCATCCACACTCAACCAAGTGAACTCACTCACACAAAAACAAGCAATTAGGGACCCACTCCATCCATTCCCCAGAGCAGCATAGTGGGTACACCCAGGACTGGCAATCCCCCCCCCAGTGGCGCAGCTACCACACTCCTTGAGACCGCAGACCAACCACTCCTCACAGCCTTCTTTTTCTTATTGAACAGTTGTTCTGTCATCAGATTCATTCTGCATGGAGTTTGTGTGTTCTCCCTGTCCATATGTGGGTTCTCTCTTGGTACTCCAGTGCCCTTCTACAGTCATAAAACATGGATGTTAGGTTGATTGATTTCTCCAAATTTCACTTAGGTATGAATGTGTGCATGGTTGTCTGTCCTGTGCTGCACTGCGACCTTTTAAGGGTTTGCTTCCCCTCTGGCGCAATGATTCCCCAATATGTGGCTGTAACCTGACAAAACTTGAAAAAGTTCAAATGCTGTGAATACAAGGTCTAGAAACACTTGGCAGGAGGGCAGGAAAGAGCAGAAATTGTCCAAGAAGTGCTCTTAAACAAACAATTTTTTTATTGATGCCATTAACGGTCAATGTGTTGAACAAGCAAACACCTTTATTATAACCTGGCCAGCCAGATTGATAATGTGTAGCAGTCTAATTCTGCATCTTATCAATCTGGGACTGCTCCCATGAAATCCGTTTGGGGAAAGGAAGGAATTTCAGCAGAACCCTCTGAGCTGACTGGGTGAAAATATTACTTTCAGGCATGTCCTCATTTCTTTCACATTTAAATAAAGTCATTTGGATTGTATTAACTTTATAAAAGATTAAGTAAATGAGGACTTACAGACTGTTTGCTGTCATGTTGAAGTCAGAAAAGTACTTATATGAAGAACTAAAACCAGGCTGAATGTTTCAATGGTAAATAAAAGAAAACTTACAAAATGGTCTCGCACAAGGAGATCAGACAGGAAGCACGGGCACTGGACAGGTCGTGGATAAACACAAGGAACATGGCACAGAATGGAAGCAACAGAGAAACAGGCACAACAACAGGGAGCATGAAGTCAATGGAAGAAACCAGCGATAAGTAGCGCAAACCAGGGAGCTTAAACACAGATGAATGTGAGGAGAAAGGTAATACAGAAACAGGTGAGGGAAATCAGGTGGAGATGAGGAATAGCTGAGACTAATAAGGACAGAAGAGCTGAGGGGAGGAGGGTGATGTACAGAAACTGAAGAGAAAAACACATGGAAAAAACATAACAGAAATAAGAGAACCTGATCCACAAATATATGAACTGAAATGGCAGCAACTAGACAACATCTAAACACTAAAGAAAAGGAGACAAAAAGAAACTGAAAACTCAAAACTGATACTTCTTTATATCTGCATAAACACCTTTATTGAACTAATTACTTTTTTTACCAATATATAAGTCTCCTGAAACTAAGTGTTAAGAAATACAAGAAACCTGATTTGACCTTTCAATCCTGTGAGGTTGTCTTTTACAAACGTTACTTTTTTAATCAATGGCAAAAATAAATAAACAGAAGATCCATTAAATCTATAGTTGGTAATCCTGATCAGAAACACTTTTTTATACTGGGTAAAATGGTCCTTCCACCCTGAAAGTAGTCAATACATTATGTATTCAGAAAAAGAAGGTTAAAAAAATCGATCTCTGTTGGAGTTGTAGGCCTGTAAAAACTATGACCAATATCTGCCGGTCGCACCAAAGGGCAGGTATTTGTCAGTGTTTTGGTCCCGCTCTCATTCACCTTTGTCCCTCCAGTTCCTGGGGTATTATTTTATCTATTGGTTGTCCCACTTGCCAGTCATTCTGACGCGCTCATGCAACGGCAGTGTGTGTGCTCGTTCCTTGTTAGTTTCCGCTTGCTGGCTGCACTTGCGCACTAGTGTTCATGTGTCCGGTTAGCTTAGCACAGGGATCACCAACCTTTTAAAAGTTGTGAGCTACTTTATTAGCACTGTGTCAGACAACGGGCTACCTGTACTGACCTTTGAACTAGAAGAGTCAGAGCTCACTTTAACTTTATGTAATATAAACACCATGTTGGTGTTGGCTTAGCGGTTAGCTTCGGTGTTAGAGCTCCGCTGCTCTCACCGTATACTTTGAACATGGCTGACAGTCACATGAAGCAAACTGCGTACAAGTTTATGAGAAGAAGAGAAAAGCCTTAGTAGAAAGAAATAAGACCAGATTGGATTTGACACATTCCTTTCACATGATCCCCCTGAGGAGCAGAAGAGCAGGTAAGACGGTATTGCGCATGCACAGTTATTCAAAAAGGGACTTGGGGAAACTTCCGCATAAATCGGTGACTCGAGCTTTAACTGAGGAGATAATGGTGCTTGATCTCACAGCCACAGTCTGAGTTTCTCCATGTACACGTCTTTTCTTTATGGTTGATTTTCTTTTACCAGAAATTTACAGTAATGCCACATAAATATATGCTCCTAAAGACAAACAAAATATTCTACCTGAATAATCTGTATTTAAGTCAGATTTGCCAAATGGTTATAGATAATTGTATTAATTTTGACTAACTTTGCTCCCTGTTCTTGTTGCTGTGTAGTATAAGTGCATGGACTATGAGTAATAAATAAACTTCAATTATTTTTAGTGGTCTAAACAGGCCTGAAGCCTCCTCTGTCATGTTTGCTCTCCCTCTTAGAGTCTTGGTGTTTATGATGTTGTTGCCCCCCTGAAATATCTTTAGAAATATATATATATATATAAAAAAGAAGCAGTGCTGCCACTGAGAGGTCTTCAGTGGTGGGGGGGAGAGGGGGGGAGGCTCGGAGGAGAGCTGAACTTTGTTAATGGAGTGTTTCTCTGTGCAAGTCAGTGCAGCTTTGAAAGCCAAGCCCCCCGGGTGAGGACTCTGAAGCGCAGGAATCAGACATGCACAATCAGTTCCACTCCTTAAATCTTCTTCAGAATCATATCTATTTGAGCAGCCTCCCCTTAATTTATTTCTCTATCAGTTAGTGGGTTGTGATCTGGCGAAGTGCTTCGGGAATAGGAGGCACCGCTGAAATGTGAAATGGAGAAGGTTCCTCTCCTTTTTTCTCTCTCTGTTTTCTGCTCCCTCTTCCCGATTTCCACACATGCTCCCGTCCTTCCCGTCTCCCCCCTGTGCCCTCGCCATCCATTTAGGCAGCGCCTCTGACTAATTTGCCCATCACGCTCGCTGTCTGGTCCTTTACGGTTGAAGATGTTTTGACGTGTCTCTCTCAGCTCGCTCTCTTCACTGGCGCTGTCTCCACTATGATTAAGAGTATTCTGATAATAAGCAAAATGCCAAGAGTCGCAGAATGGCTGAGGAATCTGGAGTGTGAGAGAGTGTGCTCCTGTGCATCAGTGGGAGAAGAAAAAAAAAAAAACGTTCAGAGCGGGCGGTGCATGCACAACACTTCCACTCAAGAGAAATGTAATCCCAACTGCAGAAAAGGAGAGGCTTCTTGAAGGCAGCTGCTTTATCCTTAACATAAAAGACACACACTTCTTATTTATTCCTCAGACTCAAACCAGTTCAGATCAGTGATGATATTAGTCATGTCTCGTATAAATCAGTTTTTATTGTGGCAAATGTGTAAGCTTCAGCATGACCTTGATCTGCCTCAACATTTCTGCCCACTCCTGGGGTGGTGCTATTTGGCTCCTTCCAAGTAGACCAAGGAGGCATCAAAGCTGCACCCTCTGTTTCCAATAGGGACCGATTCAAATCCCAATAAGACTAATAACAGCTCTAAGGGAAGGATTCTGGGTTGTAAGTCTGTTTTATTTTATTAATCCACGGTTGCCAAGTGTGTTAAATATTGAGACAAACTGTTGGAATGATCAGTCAAAGGAGAATGCATCATATCCTCCTCAGAGTGAATGTGTTAGGATGGACCCTGATTACTAAACATTTATACTGTCCAAAAAAAGAGAGGAACTTCACGAGAGACCGTATCCAGCCATAACATTCAACTTAAGGCGCAATTTTGTTTTTGGATAGGTTGCCCAGTAAAAAGACAAAAAAGTATAGTTTTCAAATTAATGTCAAGAAAAATAGATCCAAAAATACTTTCAGTTTCAGTCTGTTGCAGACAATAAATGCAATCATTTATAGCATAACCCAAAACACAGCTAAAACCTGGCATTTGTTATTATGTAATACAATTGATTCTTTGTCATTTTTAGGCAGTATTATAAAAAGCCATTATGAAAAGTCCAAAGAGCCACGTGCTGCTCTGGAGCTGCAGGTTCCGGACCTTTGACCTTTGCTGACATGCCTGACAAAGAGGGAGTTGATTATAGAAGCAGCCAAGAAGCCCATAGTTAACTCTGGAGGAGCTGCAGAGATCCGTAGCTCACGTAGGATAATCTGTCCAGAGGACAGTCATTGGTTGACCTTTACAGAAGAGCCGTTGTTGACTTAAAGCCATAGTATTTGCAGTTCTTGAATTTGCACATGAATGTGTGGCCGTGACATGACAAGAAGGGGAAAAGATCCGGGGACATGTAATATTTTTTCACAGCTCTATAAAACAGGATGATCCATCAGTTCACTGATTCCAGCTATTAGATCTTTGAAAATCAATTCAAACATTTAATTTTTGCTTAAAACTTGATTGTTCAACACAGCTCACACTGAGACATCTTTGTGTTTTTGTTTGCTTCATCACAGATTTATTTCTACAAATTGTGCCTAAAAATCCTATTTAAAATAGTTTCTTTGTTAATTTGTCTACTTTGTGTCTATTTTGTGTCAACCAAACCCCTACCCTACTAAGTTGAACACTTCTGAGTATGTTAACTAATAACTGTACGGTGACATTTCTTAAGCTGTAAATTTGCTCTGCGCTGCTGGTACGCAGTTCCCCACTGTGGGACAATAAAGATCTTTCTGTTCTGTTCCAACACAATGCTGGTTCATTATTGTTTAGGTGCCTTTTCTCTCAAGAATCTGAATCAAGTCGCTACACAAAAAAAACGAAAACATTCCTCTGAAAATGATCAGGAGCTGGATTGAAAATGAGTGAATGGGCAGCAAAAATGTTAATGGAGTCATCATAAAGAATGGAAAAAACATTGCCCACACCTTTAAAAGATCTAAAAAAAAAAAACAGTGTGAGAATATGCTGCATTAATAAATAAAACATACAATAAAAAAATCAACCTGGGGTGGGGTTCCTTGTTTAAGCCATTGAGAGTGTGATAGATGACACATTTTGTCATCTATCGCACATCTATGACACATTTTCACTGAACCGTCTACTTTTCAAACACGTTTTTCTAAGATTCCGCATAAAGTGCTAAATAAAAGGAAAAACTGGCCTGCAGTTGCCAAGTCCTTTATTACCCCTGAGAGCCAAATAACATGCACCCCTGAGGACTCACTTCGCTCAGCAAATTAAGAGCAGGCTCTGTGGCTAGCGCCGTCCATCTCAGCAGCTTCTAGCTCCCCGCCGACCAATTCAACCTGCACTGCCACCGCAGAGCATTCAGCTCAGCTCTCTGCACACTCTTGTTATTCTTTTATTATGAGTCCTGGCCACGAACTCAGGGGGCTAATATTGTTTTGCTTCCGACGGTCATTTGGCAGTGAGTGCTCTTAATTTCTTGTGCCCCCTCTCTCCGTCCTACCTTTTCTTTGAGGTCTGTGAGGGCGAGGTAGATGAAGGATGTCGGCAAAATGCAAAGGTTTAATTACTTTCTGTTGAATTAATTAAGGAGGAAAAAGTTGTAGTCGCAGAACAAAAGTGAGGCTGGCTGGAAGCAGTGGTCGAGAATGGGTTTGCAGTAGAGGGAAAGCGCCATTGTAACCTGGCAGCCTCTGAGGATTTAATTTAGAGTGGATCTCCTGGAGAGCCCATCTTCTAGAGTCCCGGGCCCCAAATCGACCACTTGGAGGTTCTTATTGGTACCAAGCTTACAGCTATCCATCATTGTCACGCCGCCCTCTGAAATCCAAGGCTTACTGTGGAGAAACTACATCAACAGCTTTGGCTTTCTGACTCTAGAAGTGACTTTCAGGAAGATGGGTGCTCTAAAACCCTTTTGAAGTAAAATCAAGACTAGTTGCCATACACGTTTTTTAGTATTTGCTTTTTTTTTTAGTGTGCTCTGTGATCAACGATATTGTTTTGATTTGAAAAGGCCGAACCTGTTTTATTTGCATAAAAACTGATACATTTTTCACACATCGTGGACAAACAATCTGCAGGTTGACTCTGTAACATTTAGGCTGATTAGTGTAATACTCATATTGTTAGCCCTGACCCTGAGATGTCACCTTTTGTCCCTCTTACGCATGCTGTCCCACCATCTTAAGAATCGTTCAGAGAGGATTAAGACTGTATTGTGATGTCAAAAATGAAAACAAACCTGGTTTTTTCATTGCCATGGCAAGGTCTTCTGGTAGGAGTGCAGTGGGTTTTCCATTACTCATGACTGAGCATGAGAGTTCCCCGACTTTTACGGCCAATCACAAAATTTCTTTATGTAAGAGTCTGTGGTGGCAGGTTGGGAAAATGATGTTTCGTCCAACGATTCCAGATTTCAGATATGACAGTCAGATTCTATGGTCAGAATTTGGAAAAAAAACAACAACAGGTAAGTAACCTTGAATTAACAGTTTGGATAGGATCCAATGTTCGGGATATTTGCATGGCACATAGTACAGTATTGTCTAAGTGCCACAGCCTACCTGAATATTGTTGCAGACTATGTCCATCCCTTGATGGACTGAGACGGAAAGTGCTCTGTCTCAGTCCATCTGAGCAGCTTTGGGATGTGCTTGAACAAGAGATTCACATTCTGGATTTGCAGCAACAGATGTGTAATCAAATCTAACTACAAATACAGCTGTTTTTTGAAGGCCTCGGAGGTTCATTAGAGAACACTGGAGGAGAAGATGCATCATTAAGAACAAGGACAAGCCAGGGATAAAGTTGTGGAAAACTTTTGAGAAGGATTAAGTTGTGAAACAATGTCCCAACTGTCCAATTATTGGCTCAAATGCAAACATCCCAAGAGATAGTTAGCACCTAAATTGAAAGGATGGGCTCGTGGAGCATTTATTAAAGAAGCAGCCAAAAGCCCCACAGTAGCTCTGGAGGAGCTGCAGTGATAACCGCTCCTAACAGCTCAGGTGGTAGAATCTATTGACAATACAGCAATCAGTTGTACACTCCACAAGTTTTGCCTTTAAGTTTTGTTTGCAGTTTGCCATAAGCTATAAGATGCAAAAATATGTGAAATACAGAGCAAAATTGAACATATTGGATAACTCACTAAATGCAAAAACCAAAATGACACGTCTCCTAAACAGACCTTCCTTACTCTGAAACAAGGTGGAGGAAGGGTCATGCTGTGGGGAAGCTTTTTTCAGCAGGGAGATGGAAGCTCAGGGTTGAAGGTGAAATGGATGCAGCTACGTGCAGGAAACGTTCCGTGAGGTGGGCTGTGCTTATACGTCATGTCACGCAAAGGATTGTGGGGTTCCTTATAGGTCATAAGCTATGGTAAGGGACATCACAAGATTCCTAGGTTAAATTAGCTGCAAGAGGAAGCATGCAGGCTCCTTTTCCTACCTCCTTCCTTACTGACTTACAGACAGCACTTTTCATGGCGACCATTGACACACTTTCACTTTGGCTGAAGCGACCTTACCCAATAGAGGTGTTCTGATGGAGCCACAGGTAAACGGGATCTGTTTAATTACAGAGAGGAAAAACAGGGATTAAAATCTAACAAAAGACATGAGCAATGGAATGAACTGATGAGGCATGAAATGAAACAGTAGCTGTCACATGCCAACTATGGGAGAGTGGGGTAAATTGAGCCACCCCCTGTATTTAGGCAATAGTACAAATTGGTGGTCATGTGATCAAATATTTTTTCCAAGTTTTTTTCCAAGTTTGTGGCTGTGGGGTAAAGTGAGCCCCACTGCCACAACTTTGGAAAAAACTTGGAAAATGTTTTGGCTCAAATAACCTTGGGGTAAGTTGAGGCAGTGGTTCAAATACCTTTGAACAGTAGACTTAAATTTGACTTCTTATATATTAGTTAAAAAGTTTTACTGTAGGATATTTAAAAAACGATGCTTAGATTTAAACTAGAAAGAGTAAATAGGTCAATTTACACCCAGATGGCTCAATTTACCCCTAAGCTGGGACAAGTTGAGCCAAGGGACCACTTTTTTTCCCCCCAGAAGTCATATTTATTTTTCCTTGTGCCATGCATACATTCTTAGCATTTCGACTGATGGGAAACCTGAAATAAATGTAGATGTTTTAATTTTGCTCGTTTATTACGTTGCCTTTCTCTGGAGGACCACATAAGTAAAGAAAATGGGTCATTTGCGCCACTCTCCCCTACTGTTATATTTCTTAAAAGGACAAAGAGATGGAAGAGCTTTTCAAAGCATCTGCAAATGAGAACTTTTTCCATTAATTCCAATGCTAGGCACAGAAGGATGAATTAAAAAATGCATTCTTTCTTTTGTATAATTGTTATTTCTTCTCTTTCAGATTCTACCCCACTTGTAGACCTGAATCTGACATCCAAAGAATTATGCATGACAAAAATGGTATGGGAATTACTTTGTTTCTTTGACAGTTTTGCAGACTGGTTCTGTTTATACAAACCTAAATGAAAACAGGTTACTGCAGAAGGGCTCAGATAGAGGTATTTGCATATTTAAGGCTGTTGACATCCAAATATTGTGTAGGTGTTGACCTCTTGTCGCTTCACAAACAGATACGTGTTTTTATGATTTGAATTAACTCATATTTTTCCTCAAGTTATGTGTTTTTAGTAACATATAAAGCAAATGATTACTAAATTATGAGCTTAATAACTCAGATGTAAAGTAAAACAAGTTCTCCAAATCAGTTTTTTTTTTAGCTGCTCTCTTTTTGCTTGATTCTACGGCAAATATAATTGTTACAGTTTGCTTCTGAAGACAAATTCGGATTTAAAAAAAACTTACATTCAGATTTCTTTTTTTCAGTTTTTTGTTTATTTCTGTCCCTATTTTGTGTGCATTTCACAATCCAACAAAGATGCCCAACAAGGACAGGCATTGAGAGCCCCTCAAAAATGCAAGAAGATACTCAGCTTGGCAAGAGAAATATGTACAGTTTTTTCCTTTTGTGTGTGTGTGTGTGTGTGTGTGTGTGTGTGTGTGTGTGTGTGTGTGTGTGTGTGTGTGTGTGTGTGTGTGTGTGTGTGTGTGTGTGTGTGTGTGTGAGAGAGAGAGAGAGAGTTTGTGCTTGTGGCAAATGGGGAGGGGGTGACTGCACGAATACCACATCCAAAGAGTGCATGGCAGAAATATCACCAAATTAGATGTCTCTAATCCCTCGGGAATATGAATTAGCCTGGAATGAATCAGTCCTCAAATGAGTAGGTGTTTTTGAGGAAACAGAGGCACAGATAGGAGGCACTGAAGCTGGTAAACAACAATCCACAATGACAAAAATACAAAAAGGAAAGAGTGATGCTGCCAGAGGAAGATGCCAGTGAGATCTGAGACGCCACATTCAGCATTTCAAACAAAGAAACGGTCCCATTGTGTGGTGATGATTGTTTTTGTCTCGGGTTTCTTACCTTTTGGCTTAATGTGTAAGGAATCTAAGCGAAGTGTGGCACAGTCTTTGCTCAGTTTCTTGCTGATGGATTTGCCTTTGTTTGATTTGTCACTACAATCTAATCTACACGTTCAAAAATAGACAGGCAAAGGAAAATAGTTTGCTTTTTCCTTTTGTTGATCTGGAGGGTAAAGATTGGTTTTAAAATTTTTGGAAGTGACCTAAATGGGACTGGTAGACATTTTTTTTTTTTGTTAGGTCCACTTATGAGTCGTTAATCAAAGCTGCTATTAATGCGGCCTTTGGTTAGGTTGGTGTGTCTGAAAGCTTACGGATCTCTCATCATGGAGACATTTTAGAGCCATGGCTCCTTCTTATCCTCTTCCTATAGAACCCAGATCCAGAACAGCAAGACCCACTCCTCCCCTGTGATGGCCCATACGACTTAGAACAGATAAAGATAGATAGATAGATAAATAGAGACTCTGTTTCTAAGTGTTGAACCACAAACACTGACCTTAACGGAGGCACATTAAGCCTGCAGCGCTTTAGATGTTTTTTTTGGGGGGTTCTTTTTTTTTTACCTCCTAGACGAGTCATCAATTTGTTCTTGTTGTAATTTTGGAAGGATGGACACTCTTTAGAGAAGCTAGTAATGTGAGGACTCCAACGACAATGTGAATTCTGCCCTATTGTTTAGGTCTGTGGCTTTCATTTGGGTCATGACGAAAAGAAAACTGTTTGTACCTAAATAGAAAAAGTTTACAGCAGAAACATTTAAATAAAATCAGTCAAGCCTACACATAGAAAAGCAGGCAAATGCCTTTTTTTTAAAAAGTGAAAACTAAGTGATATTGTGTGGATAATGGCTCAGTCTTTGATTCACTGAAGTCCCAAACCCGCAGAAATGGCTTTGTAGATATCAGCCGTGTAAATATTAGTGACTTTAACTATCACCTGTTCATGCATGTCTTTAGATTTGTGCATGATGTGTTTTTTTTGTTAGTTTTTATTATTATTTTAGATTCGTTCATTTTGTCAGACAGGTTCTATTTAAGTGATTAATATTTAAGTGATTTATCCCGTAAGGTAGCAATCAGCCCTGGGTGTTGCTAATGAAACTGAACTCAGCTTTTTTTATGGGTGAGAGCTGGTGAATGCTAAGAATGTATATCTTGCAATCAGAAAGTTGTGGATTTGATTCCAGCGTCCTCCTACCACATGTTGATGTGCCCCTGGGCAAGGCACCTAACCCCAAGCATGTGTTTGAGTTTGACTGGATGACTGTGGCTCTAGTGTAAGCACTTTGAGGGGTTAGTATAACTAAAAAAGTGTTATATACTATTCAGGTCACTTACCTTTGTCTAGATAATGTGTTAAATAAGTTAATCAAAGGAGGGCAATTAATTTTCACATGGAGGCAGGTTGGTCTGGATAGGTTTTCTCCCTTCCAGGTTATCTTCATCTAACGTTAAAGCTTGTTTGATGATGTAAAACATTTATGTGCAACAGAAACAATCCTGTATAGTTAGACCCGAAACATTCCCACCAATTTCTAACAATTATAAGACTTTGTTTGCTGTAATACCAAAATGTATCTGTTAGAAACAAATAAATTAATATCAACTAAAAAATTATTTTTACCGTCCATTTTTTACAATAAAATATCTCTTAAAACATATAGTGAACTTGTTTTTAAAAGTGATACTGCTTTTATATAATTTCATTAGAGATGCCTGTCTCATTTCCTAACAGAAACAAACTTCTTGGTGGAATGAAAACAATTTTTAATGGTATGAATACTTTTGGGCTTCACTGTATTTTGTCATGCAGCAAGTCCAGATTTTGATGTTGAAAAATGCTCTTTATTTTAACTTTTAACCCTCCAACACCCTGATTACCTCCCAGTCACAGTTCTTCAGCTCTGCCCGGTTAACAGTGCTAACAGACCGACCGGTAATCTGAACGTGTGCACTTTTTTAGAGGCTCCAACGTCTCCCTTAATCACACTATCAAGCCTTAAGATCAATACAGCTTAGCGACTAAGCTCTGTTTTATTTTACGAGGAAAAACGGAGGCAGTGTGCTCTGTAAATGTTCTGACTGGCACATGTGAATTTCTTTGCGCTCAAATTAAGCAGGATTAAGAAGTGTGGCTGGGGGAACAAAGAGGGACATCGAGGAACCGGGGGATGGGGGTGGGGGGGGGGGGGGGGGGTAACCAGGGTTTTTGGACCGCAGATCATGTGACAGAGCATGGTCAGTCAGACTGTCTGAGTTAAGGTGTGGGGGGATATTCTCTGTCAGAGGCCGAGCCACAATAAGATGGAGAGATGATCCCTACGGAGTTTCTAGCTAACCTGGGCTGCCAGAAAAGGATAAACAATACTAATTAGATATAAAGATATTATTTTTAATTATAATTTAACTGAACATTGTTCGGGTTTCTCCATTTTCTTTTATTTTTCTTTTTTTGTTGTTGTTTTGTTTGTCCCGTGCCTGTTATGAACCAGGCCAAGCAGGGACATGATGTTTTTAAAAAAAGATTTTTTATCTTTTTTTCCCCCCAGTGTCCTGTCTAGCAATGTGACGATAAGAATTGATGTCTTAATGCCAAATAGAGCTCAACAGATTTTACTTTCACAAGTGGAGCAATCAGCTTTCGCCATAGTGCTCCGCTTGATTTATTCATGTAAATAGTTTTATTGTGATTCCTGCAGGGAGAATTTCAAATTATGTGGATAAAAAAGATTTATTAAAGATCACCTGGAAACAGGTGCAGTGCATAAGCCTGATTACACAGAACCGAGAAGGTGAACAGGCCAAAGCATGACAATTCCCAAATAATATCAGATGAAACTACATGAAAGCTGTGGGTGTCAGTAAGTTAAATTAACTCATAAATGTTTCCTTATATAATGTAAAGAATAATACCCCTCACACTGCCTTCATAAAGACAACACAATGGGCAACAGGACTACCCTTAATACACATGCCATGAAGCGGGGAAAAACTTTAAGTTTTAAAACTCATTTACAAGAGGGTTCTGGGAGAGTTGACAGCAGCTCGAAACAGCCCGATATCACAAACAAAAATAAACATTAAAAACATAAAAGGTCATTGAAATTTCAATCATGTCTAATTTGAGAAAAAAACATATGTTTGTTTTTTACTAAAATAAACAGTTTGCTCTTTGTTGCTTTGCACATGTAAAATGTCACTGGATATGAGCAGTATCATACTCAGGACTCATATGAACCGTATGAACCGTACGAAGACTAATTATGGATTAATTAAAGGAATATAAAATGGTTATCCTTCGTGATCTTATGTTTAATCTAACAGTCACATGCAGCTGCAGATGACTTTGATATATGCAGAATGGTAAAACAACTTGGACTCTTGTTTAATTCCTCTTTGGGTGTTATGTCATAATTTGATGTAAAACTGCATCTATTTTCACATATAAAGAAAAAAAATCTAGGCCCCAAAAGTAGACAAATTTATTAAATTTTTCTATACTGTTGTACTTTTTTTATTTCTTTGCCAAAACATGTATCATCATAACACAAATCTGAAAACGGACAAGTTTACATCCAAAGCAAGTACAGTTTATCTCTTTAGAAAGTATTCTTATTCTTACGGCATTTATTGACCGATAGTTGTTTAGTCAGTTGACAACGCTGCTAAACTTTAAAGATATCAAATTAATAAACAATTAAACAGATGATGTGCCTGCAATCATCAGATTAACAATTTAAACTCCTCATCCGACACTCTTTTTTTAAACTTCCTTCCTCCCGTCTTTCTTTTTCTCTTCCTCTCACCCATACAAATGCCGACCATGTTGACCAGGACCAAATAAAAGGAGGCTCAGACAGAGAATAGACGAGGCTTTGGCCATAGTGTGCTGAAATAGCTCAGGCTCTGAAAGAAATGAGATCCAGGCACTTATTTGTCAGAATGTCTGCCTGCTTTTTCCCCCCCGTCTCTGCACTGTGTGAATATGCATGAGGATTTGAGAGGTATAAATAGCGGAGGTGTCCATGTTGCCACTGCGTTTTCCATCAGCTCAAAGAAAAAGCTTTAATGGGCTTATTAGGTGCTGCATTACATCACCAATGGCCGACTGCAACTCCTTCAAGGGAAGGAGAGAAATTACTGCAAGACGAACTTTACAGCCACTTGTGAAAGTATTCATACCCCTTGAACCTTTTCCACAACTACAAATTCACATGATTTTTATGTAACAAAGCAACACAAAGTAATGCGTAACGGTGAGGAGGAAAGAAATTGATCTAGGTTCATCCACATCTTCCACAAATAGAAAAACTTTACTGACCCTACTTTACTCAGATACCCCAAAATAAAACACACTGCAACTAAAACCCTTAAGAAAATAAAAGTTGTGTAGAAAACTATTAGAAGCGCCATTAAAATTTGGCCCCAAACCATGCAGGGGACATTGCAAACATGTGGGACAGGGTGCCCTGGTTAATGCAAAAAAAAAAAAAAAGATAAAATTTATATTAGTTTTTAAATTCAATGACAAATGATCAAAGTTAACAACTTGATTTTCACCACCCACTTAAAAACTGCTATAACAGTTTAAATGTTGGCTTAATCAGCTGTTATGCTAAGGCTGATATGTTTACATGAGTTTTATTATCCATGAATGTATCAGTTTGGTAAGATTTGAGTACTTTAAGTATTCTATTTGAGGAGCTTTCTGAGTCAGGGCAAGAATTTAAGTTCATATCCAACATTTATTTAACAGCAGTTATGTCAAACTTGCTTGATGAGCCCAAAATAAAACCCTTCTGGTTCATATGCAAAGCTCTGTGTGGTGGACCACTTCATATTACCTTTAATGCACCAGCCCCACGGGGAGACATAGTGGTGGGTGCATCATGCTGCGGGAAAGCATTTCTTCAGCAGATACAGAGAACTAGGCCAGATTAGATGGCTGGAGCTAAATACTATGTAATACAAAAAAAAAAGAAAACTGTTAGAGGCTGCAAAGGCTTGAAACTGGATGGAGATCCACTTTCTAGCGGGACATTAGCCCTAAACACACAGCCAGAGTGTCAATGGAATGGTTTATAATATATTTATCTGTTAGCATGGCCTAGTCAAAGTTCATGCCCAAATGTAGCAAGAAAATGTATATTCTAAGATGCATCCTGACTGAACTCTAAATATTTTATAAAAACTCTTAGGGGTACAGATTACATAGTATGTGCACTACATATGTTTTGAGTAATTACAGGTAAAACATGCATGTGCAGTCTGACACTGACTAGGTGCTTGTTTGCTCCATCTTCATCATCTGACTGGAGGAAATTTTCTTCCATGATGTTTAGTGTTTAGTGCCCCATTAAATCTGCAACAACTATCTTTTCACCATTTGCATGACCTTCCTTTCGTATCCAAAAACATGCATCATAGGTTAAATTACCAAAAGAATTAGCTTTTTGAGGGTTAGTGAGCTTGCAAATAGCTTCCTGTTGTGTTCTTTTCCATGCTGACCCCGTGACAGCGTTTGATTCAGCTTAACGTTAGATAGATTTTCCTGCTCGACTTTTGAAAATCAGACCTCCCTCCGCGTCTGTCAATGTAGTTCTTGCATCCGCTGTTCGAATTTGTTTATCAGCGTGCTTCATGGCCCACTTCGCACCCATAGTTAGTGCTGGGGATTCACTCAGTCAGACTTCTGTTCCACTTTCTCTTCAGGGTTACGTCTGTGACCCACTTTGACTCACGTGAGTTTTGTCACCTCTGAACCGTCGACGGCGCTGAAAGAAACGCAATTGAGTAAAATAGACCCGTCTCCTGAGGCACCAGAGAGGTTAAATCGTCACAAGATCCCAGCTTCATTGTGACCGAGGCAATGAAAAGGAGGACAGAAGGTCAGAAGCAGAAAGCTCGCCGTACGGCTGAAGAGAACGAGTACAGCCGTGGGAGATTAACATACGAGATACAGCTTGAGCCGGTGTAGGAGAGAAAGACAGAGCGAGATAAGTTGAGGAGGGTGGCGAGGAGAAGATGAAGCAGCGATCTCCTGATAAGCTTGATAGAAACGAGGCTCAGAGTTCTCTGAAGGAAGAGGTCGAGGGAGGCGGCTAGATGCAGCGGACGGCACGTCGAGCGCCTCCGCCATCAGCGGGGCTTCGGGTGCGTGCCAGCGCAGATGCAGATGAACAAGCGTAGGAGAGAAACAATTGGGCAGGGGCAGCAGGCTGGGCATGAGGGGAGGCAGATAGAAGGAGAGAGGGAACTGGGGAGAAGGGTACCATCCCCGCCGCTCTTTATCACAGCCATTGATCGTGGCGTGTGTGCATTGATCCAAGTCGACCATCTGCTAGAGTTAGATAAGCGTGCGAGGGCCTGGGCATTGTGCTGTCACTCACGGAGTGTGCGCTGAGAGAGAGAGAGAGACCGAGAGAGATAGAGGGAGAGCTCGATAGAGGGAAAAAAGGGAGTGGTGATGTTGAGGAAGGAGGGGTGCTATGGCTGCAGGGAATTATAGGGGCAGGATTAGCCTCCTCACTTGCAGGAAACAGAATTTTAAACGGCTGTCTCCTGGCTTTTACACACACACACACACACACACACACACGCACACACACACACACACACACACACGCACACACCCTTCGTTCCTCCCTGCCCCCTCTCTGACTCTTCATTCACTCTCTGTTACAGTGAACTTCATCAGAGCATCTTATCTCTGACGTGTGCGTCTTTGTGCCCCCAGAGGCCACACAGAGAATCACTTTGTCGAGCGTTGAGCGTCGGGTTCGTACATCTCATCACTTTGTCCTGCTCCGCTCGCCGTGGACGCCGCAGCTATCATCATCACACCAAGATAGGTTCTTCCATGTCCTGACTCCGTTTTTCACCCACTTTAACCCCTTTTTATTTGTTTCTTCTCTTTTCATAGATTCATGAGGCCTTTTTGATTTCACTTTGGGAAACAAATTGTTTATGCAAAAGCGTGAAATCTTTAGTAACTTTGCTTTGATTCTAAGTCTAAATCTCTGTTATTTTCTCATAACGTCATCACTTTCGGCTGTCTTCTTGGCTGCCTTGAGCTTGTTTTGTTTTTTTCCACAGTTTTTTTTTTAACATAATTCCCCATTTTGAACATGGAAATTAATGCAAACATTCTGAGCAAAGAATGTGAGTTAAATTAAAAAGAAAGAATCATGATCAATTGCATTTAATTAAAATGATGTTGCTATGGATAACCATGGTCACACACATACTGTAAAAGCAAAGTCCAGTATGAGGCTTGTGATAAACATATATAGTGACTCTCCCTCCATCTTACTTTTCTAAAAAGTCTAAAAAGCAATCTCAGCTTCTAAAAACTGTGCACTTCAATTTCTGTTGAGGCCAAGATTGTTCATATCCTGGGAAAATTTAGGTTTAAATGAATCTTTTATTTTACCAATGTGTTTCTTCCGGCTGGAAGTAAAATTTATATTTTTGAGTTGCCCTGCCAGAGTCTCAACTGGAGTTGTTTGAAAAAAATCTGCTGAAGGAGCTACAAATTAGGGTGATGGCAAGGAGGCCTTCCACCCTCAAAGACTTGGAGCTCAATGCAAAAGAGAAATCTTAAAAATACCAGTAGAAACATGCTAAAAGTTGGTCAGCAATTAAATGAATAGCTTGATAGCTTGATAGCACCTGATAGCTTTAAAGCCAACAAAGTTTTGCAAAACATGCATTTCTTAAGATATCTTTTTAAACATATAGTTCTATAATATTGCTTTTTATATTGTGTGAGAGACAGCTGTCTCGTTTTCTATCAGAAACAAACTTCTTGGCTGAATGAAAAATTAAAATCTGCCAGGGGTAGAAAAATGTTGGTCTTAGCTGGATTTATATAACCTTAATACATTCATATTTTTACATTTAATAAATAATCATTTTCATTGCTTTGATGTTTAATTTCTAATCTCTGTCTGAGGGGCGAGTAGCTTGATATTGTGAAGTGAATTTTAGTTGTTTGTGTTTTACTGGACCCTATGTCATTTTTGGCCTTTCTGTTTCGTATTCAACATTTTAAACAATCATATTCAAGAGTTTTTTTCTTCAATCAATTGTTGTTTCTTACTTTGATAATTGTTTCACAGTGGTCATTCACAAACACATTAAATATTAAAAATGTAATCTCAAGTCAAGAAAGCTATCAATTACTTTGACTAAAGCCCTTTGTCATGTTACCCGTCTACAATTTTAGAAAAACACAAATTATGGGAGTTTTAATAATTTTATTAAAAATGATAGATTGTGCATGGGCTTGCGCCACATCCTTTAAGTGTTTTTTGTTAAACTGAAGACTAGAAAGACTAAAGCCACTACAGTTCTGCGAGAGGAGACTGTAAAGTCCCACATAGACCAGAAAAAACATTTGGACAAACACAGTCTTCCTCATAAAATTTATTTTAAATCATATTAGAAAGAACATCCCATGAACACTTCAAGCCTTGGCATATTTCCTAAATGTATTGTTTTTGCTTTACCTCTTATCTTGTTTATGTGGTGCTGTTGGGTCAAGTGCTGTTGGTATAATGTGTCTTCTCCAGTAGCAATGAAAAGCATACAGCTATTATTTTGCCCACAGCAACACTTAGACAGAGCTTAAAGGGTGAGGTTTCAATCTTCTTTGTCAGTTTGAACAAGTCATGTTTGATCCAGAAGCTCCAGTATCCACTTCTTCAGGTTTTTTTTTTTTTTAGTTTTTTTTTATTTTTTTTATTTGGCTGCCTGGTATTTTACTGGCTTATCCAGGATTTAGATCGAAACAATATGTTGTGTCACAGTTTGCATTTGTGTACAACTTTAAGCCCATGTGCATTCGGACGAGAGGCACCTGTCCCCTTTTTTTTTTTTCTCCGCTTGTAGTCCTGGAAAAAAAAAAACAGAAAGAAAGAAATATACAGGTTTTGAGGAATATTCTGGTTCCCAGGGAGACCCATAAAAGAGCAACAGCAGCAGCAGCATCAGGGCCTGACCTGAGGGGGCGAGTGGCAGCAGGAGGAGCGTGTGTTCTCGCAGGCTGGAAGGAGCCAGCGATGCCCCCGCCCTCACCCCAGAGCTCACCCCGTCTTCTGTGCAACTGTCTTTAGGTCTATTCTGCCCTGTTGTTGCAACTTTCTCTTTGCTCCTTTTTGCTCTTTAGAATTTGCACATTAGGGTCCGACACATAGGGCCGCTGCTTTGTGGGAGGGTGGGGGGTGTTTTTTTGATGTGAAGGCGAAAGTGGTATGGAGGGATTAGTGTGGCCGGTTGGATCATCTTACAGCCGCGGACCCCCCCTCCACCCACAGACTCGTGGACAATGGGGATTAAAACTTCTCTTATTCTTCAGCCACGAACGGCAGGATGACAAAGACAGTATTCCTCTGGGTCTTTTAACACCAGACTGCACAGCTGAAGTTGTGGACAGGGTGGGGGTTGGAGGCCTGAGCAGGGGTCTTATACAGAAAATTAATCCTATGGAATTTTCTCCTCATTGCAAATGGAGATTTTTGTAGCTTTTGCTATCTTAGGCCATCACACAACTCCTCAGTGTCTCTCAGCGGAGGATAACAGCATCCGATGGAGTAAATTTGAGGTTCCTACAGGCCAGAAACAGCTGATAAGCATCTACATTTGCAGCTTCAAAGAAGAAGTATTAGTGGCTCATTCAGAGCACATGCGATAGTATAATTGTGTTTCTCTTTTACAGGTGTCTCACAAAACCACTTCTTCCATCACAAAAACAAATGTAAGGGCAAATTATAGCTTTACAAAGTATTAATTTCTTCAATTGAAAAAATCAGCTTATGTACAACAATCTATCTATCTATCTATCTATCTATCTATCTATCTATCTATCTATCTATCTATCTATCTATCTATCTATCTATCTATCTATCTATCTATCTATCTATCTATCTATCTATCTATCTATCTATCTATCTATCTATCTATCTATCTATCTATCTATCCAGGGTGTACCCCGCCTCTCGCCCATTGACAGCCGGAGATAGGCACCTTGTATTATAGAACATATTTCAATGATCCCCAAAACGTTTTGGGTAGACATTGTGTTTTATTATGAGAAAAAGTTGTATACTTTAAGGACGGTGTTCATCCTGCTACATCTAGCATACAATTGATGAGTATTTCGGATAGGTATGGTGGTGTAATGGTCTGGAGTTGTGCTGCTTCTTCAAAACCTCGACGACCTCCTGCAATTGATGAAACCATGAACCATGAAGTTAAACTGTGACCATTCGCTTAACCTCACCGAAGTAGTGCAGCAGAACAATGATCCAAACCCACCAGCAAGTTTTTTTTTTATCAAAAACTGTTTTGAGGTGGCCTATTCAAGGTTAATCTTGCCTGCAAACTGGTATTTGCGTGGTTATAAACACATGAAAATCTATCTTGTCCCACTCCTGCCTCACGGGTCGGGCTAATCACGTGACAAAAGCAAGAGGTTTTGAGACCGCAGCCGAACAAAAATAAACATGGCACCACAGGAGGAGGCACGCTTAGCTGCTGCTATCACATCCGTGAGCGTCGCTATCCAAATAAGTGTGCCATTACCAGCATAACGTCTTGTGGTTTTCTCATGGTGCTTGCTGGGTACAACATTTTAATTCAACATTTAATTTGACATTTTATACCGTGATTGGCTAAAATCAAACTTTGATAGGCAAGTACTACATAGGTCCCGCTTCGCCCAATCAGCTCAGAGAGTTCTGCTGAATGTCCCTCCTTTCCCTGAACCGATTCAATGGGAGCAGGACCAGATTGATATTATGTGGAACATAAAGTCAGGGGCAGTGCTAGCCATTTGGGTGCCCTAAGCGCGCGCACACACACACACACACACACACACACACACACACACACACACACACACAAAAGAGAACAATAATACCGTATTTATCAATGTTTTTCTCTTGATTAAAAGAAAAAAAAACAAGGGTGGACGCAACATGAAGAGGTCCAAGTGGAGTTCGGTGTGGGATTATTATTCAGGACTATTTATCTCTATTGACTCAGCTCAGTCACCTCCCAGCCACCACTCAGCACCATAATCAGGTCCACCTGCTTCCACTAATTACCTTCAAGTCATTCCACCTGTTGCTCTGCCTACAAATACCTGCCACAGTCATCCACTCTCTACCAGAGCGTCTTGTTTTGTACTGCTGCCTGCATGCATTGGTCCCCGGTGTCTTCTTGTCGCTCTGCCTGTTTATTCCTTGGACCTGTTCTCGTCCTGCCCTCGCTACTTTGTTTTTTTACTAAAGCTTGTGTGCACCGCCAGGTAAACTTTACAGAAGAAACTAATCCACATTACCATGACAAGTTTTGTCTTCCGGAGGAATATTCATCAAAACCCAAAATCCTCTCACTTGCATACACCTTAAATTATTTTAGGTTCACAGACTTAAACACCGCTGTTAAGAGTAAATACTTGTTAAGTTAGGACAGGTGTAGAAGGCTGAACATGGGATGATTTCCCATGCCTTGTTGCTTTTCCGCTTCATTTTTGCATAATTTTTCATGATTTTCATTTGCTCAAAGAAGTTTAGTCTTGCTCCTGTAGTGAATACATGTGAAATGATGCTTTGCTATGTTTTTTTTTTTTTTTATCTAAAATAGTAGGGAAAAAAAACAACTCCATGGGTCAGTCGCTACTGAGGGGCGCAGTCGCCCACAGCTGCTTCTATTAGGAGAGACAGAAGACGGGTCAGGGTGGAGCTGTTTTTCTTTTGGTCGAAGAGGTTCAGTGTCGTTTCAGTAGTTAATCCAGTAACTGCACGTGAAATGGTTATTTGCTTGGTGTTTTACTTGTCTACAATGGTAAAAAACTCCAAAAACTCTTTGTGTTTTTCTCCCTGTCAGCCCCTACGGAGGGCCATCCACAGCTCCTCTGAGCGCGCAGAGTAGGAGAGCTGACTGTTTAAGAAACCGCTAAAACACACAATGAGACAGGGTTCAAACTACAGTGCAGACCAGGTCCAACACGTATGGATGTTGTGTTGATCGATCATGATAACAATGAAGTGCCGTTTTTCATTCATCAGCTCATGACTTTGTTTGGTGCCCCCCTGAGCACTTGGTGCGCGTCGGCGGGGCTCCGGCACTGCGTACAGCGCCACACATGATCAATCTGGCCTGCCAGGTTAATTCAAAGTTAATCAATTTAATACTCTTTGGTGAAGGCAGTTGTTGCTGCCAAAATCAGTAATCAGGTTTAGGGCGCAGTTAATTTTTTTACACTGGGCCAAGTACGTTTAGATTTTACCTTTCTTAAAAGAAATCCACACCTGTGATTTTTTTTTATTCAGGCAAAAAAAAAAAAAGAAAAGCCGCTCCTCAAAGTAACTTCTGTTAGTTATGTCAGTCACCTCCTTATTATAACCACCACAGTTCAACAAAAGACATCTTCCAGTTTCAATTATGGCTGACTCTAAAATAACCCTGCCATCATCACTTTGGGAGCTCACAATGTCACTCCGTTCTCTTTCTCCGAGTGAATGGGGGGGGAAAGCAGTGTTGTCTTTGGGGGGGCGAGCAATTTCCAACAACAAAATGACAAAATACCCCCTCCTCCACTCGGGTGTGTTGCAAAATTGTTTCCCTAATAAAATGCATCTTTTGATTGTGAGGGTGGGGATATTTAAAATATATGCATATTATCTCCCTCTTTTTCACCCAAGCTTCCCCTCCCCGCCTCACCAGCCTCTCTTGCTGACTCGCTCTCCCCTCTCTCTCTCTCTCTCGCTCTGTTTGCAGTAAATAAAAGATTAAAATGACTGTTCTAAAAACACCGACTGGTCACCAGAAGATAATTGTTTCAGCTTTGTTTACTGTGTGTGAATGTTTTTCCTCCCTTTTTACTTCTTTTTTTTTTCTTTTCATTGTGTCCATAATTAAAATTCCTTTATTTTCAAAGTAGTTATAAAAGAAGCAGCTAAATTGCCTTTTCTGTGTTTATGTTGTCATTGGCCCACTGTCAGGAAGGGTAGAGAAG
This sequence comes from Fundulus heteroclitus, assembly GCF_011125445.2. Taxonomy (NCBI): domain Eukaryota; kingdom Metazoa; phylum Chordata; class Actinopteri; order Cyprinodontiformes; family Fundulidae; genus Fundulus; species Fundulus heteroclitus. The sequence continues at coordinate 9,458,424 of NC_046379.1, read as the reverse complement.
GGGGGAGGGATAGGAGACAGTAGCATCGTCCTTGGGCTGGTGGAAGATCAACTTATAGTGTGCGGTAAAGAGTGTTGTGTTCTGCTCTATGCGTGTCAAATAATGATTAAAAGTGTTTTTGAACCATGGTAAAGACAACCAAAGTCGTTCGTTAAACCTTCACAAAAATATTTTAGCCACTTGTTATGACTTCAGAAGTATAATAATTAGCAGTCCACATAAAGTGTAACAAAATGTCTCTTTTTTGTTTGGTTCAGTTTAGACCAAATTAATATATTTGTCAACATTAAGCGGAACAAAAATTTCAACATATGCACTGATATCATATTCCATACCTGTCCATGTTTTGAATTTTAACCACAGTGTCCTGCAAAAGACTACATGCGCACAGATTTCTTCTTTTTATATTGTTTGTTTTACATTTTATCACAACCAAAAAACTATTGTATTTTGCTGGGACTTTATGTGAATGACCAACACAAAATAGAGCATAATTGTGACGTGGAAAGTCAGTTTTCACAGTTCTTCACAAACACAAATCTGACATGTAAGACACCCATTATTAAAAATATAAAGCAGTCAGTTTCCTTTAGAGATCTGAAAACATTAGTAGCTGTATTTAAAGCAACGTCACGTTATAGAAACTTAATGCTGTGCATAAAAGAAAGCTAACACTGCACAACAGCCTGAATATATGATCCCAGTGATGACACATGGTGGTGGCACTATCATGCCGTGTTAATGTTTTTCTCCAGCAGGGGCAGGAAATCTAGTCAGAGCAGACATGCAGTTGAATGGTTGATATTATTGTTTATGGTTCAGATCAAAGCATATTCATGCATTAGAATGTCTCAAAGTCCAGACCCTAAACACAAATAAGTTTTTATGGCAAGACTTGAAAACTGTTGTTTTCCAGTTTCTTCTACCTTTGACACAAAAGAACAAGCAGAAACGTCAGTGGAGTCACTTCCAATGCTGGAAGTGACATACACCAAAACACTTGAAGCTGTAATTGCAGTAAGAATTGCTTCTTAAACATACAGATTGAGGAGGGCCGAATACAAATGCATGCCACACTTTTCAGATTTTTAACTGTGAAAAGCTTTGAAAACCACCCAATTCATAATAATTTGTTTCTTTGTGTTGGTCTATTTCATGAAAACACAAGAAAAGGACACTATATACTGGATGACACATTAAAGGAGTACTTCAAATTTAATGTGTGAGAAACATTCTTTATTTTGAGGTGTTCCCTTATGCTTTTTTTTTTGTGAGTGCACTCATGTAGCATAGCGTTGTGATTCAACCTCTAATTGTCTTCTCAGAAACTTTGTTAAATGGAGTCTTAAAGACAGATACAGCACCTAAGATCGTCTGCTAGTTTCAAGAAGTTGCTTTTTTTATGCATATAGATATTCTTCTAAGAATTTAGCATAACAAATATAGGGACATTCAAAAGGCATCAGTTACTGTGAGAAAAATTTAATTACCACTGCTGACTGTTAACACACCATTCTTCACTTTTCATTGGGTTTCAGATGACAATTTCTTGACTCTTAAATGTCATAAACCAACAGATTGTGTCCCAATTTTAAATATGTCAGTCAAAATCAGTCAAGTCAGTTCAGACTTTTGCCATAGCAGCAAATTTCAACAAATGTCATCTTGTGCCATTTCACATAAAAACAAGCAGGTTTAATTCCGATCAGTTTTACATTCAGTAATACAATACAAAGTTAAATAAAATGCGTGTTGATCTCCATGATTAGTGAAGGTGATAAAATATCAGTCTTCTCAACTTGGTAGAGCTTAGGTGTGCTGTGTTCAATGGTTGAAAAAAGTTTGGATTTTTGAGTTTAATTAGTACATGATACAAACAGAAAACTTGTAAATGACATAATTGCAGAATGGGAGCTTTTTTTCTTGGAAATATAAAAATACAGAGGTTGTGAAGTATCTATTTAATTCTCAGATGTCAGGAGGAAGGCCAATTCGATGGTCATACCTCAGAGCTACGGTGAAGGAAAAATAATCTGGGGGAACAAAAGTCAAAGTTTTAGAAACCGAAATGGGTCCAAAATACTACATGGCTAAAGTAAGAGTTTATATTGACTAAATCCTAAAATTAATCTCTCAAACTGAAGTAAAGAAGGAAGTCAAACATCTGAGGAGATGAAAAGTAAAAATAAAATGGTAGATCTTCTACTCTAATTTATTTGCATAGTTTATATTATTACTGATATCAGTGGCTGTTGAATGTTGAGAAATCGAAGAGTTACTTTCTAAAACTAATAACGTATGTGTAACATTAACATTGATTTTTAATTTATTTAAAATAAGCTTTTCTTCCATCTTAACCTTATAGGTTAAGATGGAAGACTATGTATCATATTTAATTTATATACAATTCAAATCAATGTCTCTGGTATATGTTTGTTCATTCAATGCTGCACATCTGCTCCCGTCAGATGTTCTCATCTCTGAACTTAGTTTGTGTTTCTGCACTGAATTCTCACCTGCCAACTCTGAGGAGGGCTAATGTAATATCCTCAAATTGGTCGTTATACGCGATTGAGGTGTTGATGGATCCTAGCAGCAATAGTATGTTAATGTGAATTAAAATTACAAGAGCCACTCTAACACCTTGTAATGAATGCAACGTCTTCTCAAAACCACGCCGCACAAACACTGACACGAAACATGCTTATCTGGCACAGGCGACAGAAATATATTTCCGGAAGCCGGTCTTTCATGCACATTGATGAAGGCATGGTGCAGCTCCGATTCGTCTCCCAGAACCAGGCTTTCTCCTCCTTTTCTGCGGGCGGCGTCAGAGCTGAAAACACATTTGACGATAGGGGAACTCATTAGAAAAAGGTGACAATGAGGTTTCGCAACACTGAATTTCCACTACCCGATATTGCACGTCTCCCTTTACAGCACAGGCTGTGAGACTGACGTGGGCTGCCTCTGAATGATGAAAAGACTCCGGTGGGAGGAGATACGACGAGCCTTCTTGACCCTGTATCAAAACCAGCAAGGTCAACAAACAAACACAAATCTCCCCTCCCCTCGTGTCTGAAACCATAAAAAGTTCACGCATACACACACACTTTACAGAAACACAAAAACACACAAGAACACAATCACTGTCCCCTCACTCCTGCTCATGCTTCTATCCCTCTCCTGCTTAGCCAGGCGCCTATAATTGAATCTCAGGTTGGGATTAATTCTAGGAGCTGCACTTGACTCGGTCAAAAACAACTATTACAGGGAGCCAATGTATTTTTTTACACAGCACTTCACATTGATTAGGCAATGTGTAGCGATGAGAGAATCGCCGGATTTTAGATGACTGTCATTTGCATCAAATGAGGGGTTGCGTGCATCCAGGGGAGAGTCGCAGTCCGAGACAAAGCAGCCTTTGTGCATGCTCAGACACACTTGGGCATGCACTCCGGACATTTTTACTGCACCTTTCAAAGCTTCGAGCATTTAGACGTCTTGGACATTTTTGTACATTTTGTCACTTTAGAACCACACGTTTCAGTGTAGGCCTTTGAAATTAAATGTCATTGACCAGAATTTGAAAGCAAAAGATATTTGATTTTAATAATCTATCACACACAAAAAATGAGCAGTGTAGTTTCCCTTCTCTGCAGCAATAAAGCATCCCCACAGCATGATGCTGCCTCCGCCATGTTTTACAGAGGTGATGATGTTCTGTGAGATGTTAACGCTTTGGATGTTGTTTTAGAACCTAACCCTGCTTTAAACCTTTCCAAACCTTTATCCCTGACCTGCCTGCTGTGTTGTTTGTTCTCTAATGTTCTCCAAAAAACCTCCTAGGCCTCAGACTTAGACTTAGAAAAACTTTATTGTCATTTTGTATGCACAGAGTCTATGTTCACAGAACAGCTATAAAGTCAGCATTTTGGTTCCAGTGCATTTTCTTTAGGGGTGTCAGAGTAAAATGGGAGGGAACAGAAAAACATTTTGATTTTTAAATGTTAAAACAAGAAAACCATGTTTCTTTTCCTTCCACTCCACAACATGCATTGCTTTGTGTTCACATAAAGTCCCAATGAATAGACTAAAGTCTGTCGTTGTAAAGTGATGAAATGTTAAAAGTTTACAGGTTGTGAATACTGTTGCAATAAATGTGTACAGCTGTTTTTTTTGTTTGTTTTTTGGGAAGTTTTTTTTGGGGGGGAGGGTTATTTTGTTTTTACACAATAAAATGATGGATGTTGGAGTGAAATTTAAGCAAATACTGGTATACATGCAAACATCTATGGAGCAAAAACAGATCACACTGTTACCATTACAGGGATGAGCTCAGTGAAATTCATTGTGATCTCAAGAGAGCTAGCAGACTAACGAAAGCTGCAGCCTGTTTCAGTTTATGGGTAAAAAAAGAAGACGGGTGAGATGATGGAGGCAAGGCAGAGCTGGCTGGTGGGTAAGAGACGGGCTGGGGAGGGGGGGGGGGCTGAAAAAGGCCTTCTTTTAGTTCTCAAAGAGAGCAAGAGAATGTTTTTCTTGCCTCCTCCCGTCCTGCTGTCAAGCTAGATCAGCAGTGAGGAGCAGTGACGCTGCTCGCCTCCCAGACTCCCACTTTGCACAATGGAGTCTGCGAGGACCCACCATGCATTTCACATTCAATTTAGCCCTCCCTGGGACATGGCTGTCAGGGTCAGCGTTGACGGTATGAGACAGGGCTGGGGGTGGAGGCCAATGTCTTGGACTATGGCAGGTTTCAGGAGGAGGAGGGAGTAAATGACAATGCTGATGGGTACGGGCTCGCAGTCCAGAGAGGAGATGCTGGTATTGGTCAGGTTGGAGGGAGGTCGGCGAGGATAGAAGATCCGAAGAGAATGGACAGGAGATTTGGGCTGAAAACAGGGCTAGTGGAGGGTGGCCTCTTCTCAATACTAAAAAAAAAAAAGGAGAAAAAAAACTCCTAAAGAAAGATCCGGCCGGAGCTTTTATTTAATGGAGCTTATGCTGCTTTCCATGGGGTCTTCAATAGGACTTGGGAGACTGTTACTCTGCCGAAGCCCATTAGCCAGTATTAGGATCGTCCACACACCCGCACAAGAAGATTTGAGACAAACCCTAAACAGCCCACAATAACCGCGAGCTACAAGCCTTGAGCCTTAAGACCTCGGCTTGGCCCAAAAAGGCCCTGAATAGACGTGCCGCAAATCATGTTGTTGAACAAATCAGGTATTAAGGAGAAAGGAGTTTGTCCGAATTTACTTTCCTTAAAGACTTTAGTTAAGCTAGTTACTTCGGAGATTTAGTTAGGCGTCGGTTGCTTGTGTGTGACTGTGCATGTGTTAGGGCCGATCATTCTTCAGACATCTTACACTATGACACCCTTACAGCCCCCCACCCTGCAACAGAAACACTTCCATCTTTACCCCCTCATGCTCCCTGACATTCAAACACAGCCGTGCTAAAGCTTAAATTCACCCGATCCACACAATGGGCTGCTTCAGGCAATTAAATGGCATTTGGGTGATTCGGGGTGCAAGTTAATGGCATTACTGTTGCATTTCTTCTCCTGAATGGCAAAAAGGATTTCACTCTTCACCAATAAAGCGCTACTCACTGTCTTACCAGCATTACATAGCTTACCTTGGGCTTATGATTCACGGGCTTCCAATTACCATTTGAATATTTCCTTTTTTCAGAGGCACTGGCAGATCTGGTGGACGGTGCCGCTGGGCCTTTAGCCGCTAATGGACGAAGAGGCCAGGCTGTCGTCACCTATCGCAGGCCTGTCGGTCAAATCGGATGGTGCTGTCCCGCAGCCTGTCACCGGACAGCCACCCAGGTTGACATACATTTCGCTCAACCTGCTGCTTTGATTTGTCACACTTCAGCGAAACGCAATGCATTAACACAACATGTTTACATTCATTAGCAGCCATTTTGAAAAGTCTTGCAAAATGATTCAGGTGCAGTGGAAACCTTTCCAAAAGTGGTGTGAATACCAATTAGCTACACAGGGTGAAGCAAAAGTATTCAACAGTTTTCACGCTACCAAAAACTTTTATATATTATTCATTCATTTATTTATTTATGTAAGGTTTTATGTGCTGGACCAACACAAAGTTATGTATAATTGACTGTTGTTTTTTTTAAATAAAACTATAGTATAAGTTGTGTCATCTGTACTTTGATCTGACAGTCTAACATAAAACCAAGGAAGATCAATTGAATTTAGAAGTCACCCTATTAGTAAATAGTGTCTACCTGGGTGTGATGTAATCTCAGTAAAAATAGTTCTTGTGTAAAATCTGAAAAACTTCACAAAACAATATCCCAAGCTTTGCACACCTTGCAACCAGCTATCTCCTCTGTAAAACATAAGCGGTGGCAGCCCCCCTTACAAACAGGCTGGGATAGGCCAACAGGTCCATGGTAACTTTGGAGGAGCTGCAGAGATTCACAAGGGGGGAGAATATACCTACTGGTCATGAAAATTTAATTTAATGTCCTACCATCAAATTCCTATGTGTGGCAGGAAAACACCCTGAACACATCACTGTCATGGTTAAACTTGACAGTAGAAGCATTATGCTGTGGGGTGGCTTTTCTTCACCATGGACAGGGAAGCTTGTGTTAAAATAAATAACTACAGGGTAATCCTGAAAGGAAATCGTTTAGATGCCACAAAAGATTCGGGTTTAGGGAGTAGATAAAACTTACTGCAGGACGATGGCCCTGAACATACAGCCAGGCTGGTGCCTATCTCTAGCGGTCACTGTTGCGAGAGGCGGAGTACACCCTGGACAGGTCACCACTCTATCACAGGGCAACAGCTTTCACATTTTTAAATTCAGAAACATGTTTAAATTTTCCTTCCCAGATGTGCCCCGCCTTGGGTCTAATTAACAATAAAAATGTCAGATCGTTCTTACTGTTGAAGCAGAAGCTGAAGTAGACAGAGGAGGAAGTATTTGTATCTATTTCCAGTGGCTGTTTGCCCTCTCTACGTATCGCTTCTCGCCTTTTCGGTCCTTCTCTTGTGTCTCCAAAAATCTCATTTGGGAGGCGTCTTTTCAACAGACAAGACGCTTTGAGAGGAATATGAAAAGGCAGATTTAAAGGTGACTGCTGGTCAGAGGGGAAACAGAGAGCGAGGGCCCGGTTATCACAGCCGTGGGCTACATTTAAAAAGCTCCCTTCCCTTTTCACCCTTTGCCGAAACGAACAAGAGATGAAATACTGCGGTTAAACAAAGTCACAGCAAGAAAGGTTTGGTCCCAACAAAGATGAATGAAGGGATGAAAAGGGTTGAAAAGCACCAGGGAAATATCAGATGTCTTTCTCCACAGCTCCATTCATTCATACCTTTATTCTTATGGGCGGCATATTTTTTCCAAAATATGACTTTATCACAGAGCAACCCCAAAACCTCATGTGCATGTGATTTGAAATATAATCGGTAAAATTTCAATACAGAACAAAAAAGTGTCCATTTTTGTTGTGGTGGCCAATTAAATAATGATTCCCACTGAAGCAGCAGGGATGATGGTAGGCCAAAGACAATACGAGGGGAAGGCTCAGAGATTGGTTGAGGGTTTGTTCATAGATTTGGCTGCCACAAGCAGGAGAGGGGCTCCCTTAACTTGACAGACCAAACAGATCAGGCAGAGAACAGAGCAGCCCTTGTCAATAGGAGGGATTATAGGAGCAGCAGTTTGGCCTCCAACCATTTTAGCCGCCAGAAGACACAAGGGGGCTCCAGTTTGAGTCAGTTCCACTTTTATTGTGAAGTGTCCCCGACACCAACCGGCCCACGAATGAGCAGATACAATGACGTACACATGGCGGTTTACTTTATGCCTCAGCGGCGTAGACTGGTCACCCGTTTCTCGTTCCTTGTCATAATATTCAAATACATGTGCAAATAATTTAGGCAATTAGATGATCTACAAACTTAAAACTCATCATCAAGATGTGCATCCATGAAAGATATCATCCCACTGGCATTGTTATGCTCTTTGTTTTGGACTCGACTGGTACAGCACTTCACAGAGCCTTGCAAAAGTATTCAAACCCTGGGACATTTTGATATTTTGCCACGTCACAATCACAAACCTGACGTACTTCAGCAGGATTTCGTACGATAGACTTACACAATGTAGAGCATAACTGTAAAGAGGAAGGAAAATAATGCATGATTTTAAGATAAGATAAGATCTTTATTGATCTCACATTGGATAAATTCACTTGTCACATCAGTTCAATAGTCAGTCAATAGTCAGGAGTAGGAAAGGGTGCATCAGTTATATACAGTGTATCTTCCTATATACAGTGGTTAAAAAAGAAAATGAGAAAAAAAATAAGAATAAAAAATACAAAAGAAATCGGAGTAGGCAGATGATGTCATGTGTACTTACCGGTTATATAAACATACATATATATATATATATATACACACACATAGAAATAAAACTTGAAAAGAGTGCCGCATTTTTGTATTCAGCCCCTATACTCCTACATTTTACCTAAATAAATGTAGAGGAACTGATATCCTAATCACTGTCCAGACCTAAATCCAATCGAGAATCTGTGGCCACATCACTTTGACGTTCACAGATGCTCTCCACCCCAGGTGAGCTTTAGCTATTTCATGAAGAAGGAGCAAAATTTCGGCCTCCTCGTTGACCTGTAAAGCTGGAAGAGACGTACCCTCAAAAGACTTGCAGGTGTGATTGCAGCAAAAGCTGATTCAACAACGTAATAATTCAGAGGAGCTGAATGCAAATGCACGCTGCACTTTTCAAATGTGTTTCTTTTCTTTCCGACTCACAATTGCATATTACTTTGTGTTGGTCTATCGTGTAAAATTCCTGTGAAGCACTTTGAAGTTTGGGTGGTGACATGACCAAAATGTATATGAAAAAAATGGGGGTTTGAATACTTTTTAAAAGGCACTTTATAGTGTTTCAGCCACACTATGATCTTAATTAGCTACACCTAAAGCCCTGCTCTTCCCCAGACAGATCTAATTAAGCCCAGAGCCGTTTCCCCGCCAGAGCCCCTCTGCTGGCTAAAAGGAGAGCCAAAATCTCTTGTTCAAGGATTATAACCTGGGACACATCACAGGAAATCATCTTCCAAAAGAAATCAGAACCCCTGGTAACTGTCCTCTCTTGTTTCATAAACACACCGTACTGTTTCCCCACTAATTTATCGGTGTGTGTGTGTGCGTGTGTGTGTGTGTGTAAAACAGCCACTTCACCCAAGTCAATGAGAATCCCCCTAATAAGTCCAGGGCAAAGAAGCTAACCATATAACAAATTGCTTTGTACATGGCAGCAATCGTTCAAGCTAAACGGCTTGTTATTAGTAAATGGGGAAGCAGCTTTTCAGCATTAGCTCAAGCCTGTCTCTTTTCTCACACACACACACACACACAAACACACACACACACACATTGAAAGGCACGCGTTTTCTTAATTGGATAGTTCGCTTAACCCTACGAGGATCTTTTGATCCTTATTGTAAACTTTCATTGTTGTCCGTCAGTCTTACGCCGGCTACCGCGATTGCTCGTCCTCATCTTAGCATCCTAAACTCCTTAGTGTTAGTATCAGCTCAAGCTCTTAGCACTGGATAAGCTGCTGCTAATGTCATAATGGCGATGATTTGGCTGAGCCCTCCGGCGCTATGTCAGTGGAGCAGAGGGAAGTGAGAGCCACAATTAACAGAAATTAGCCAAATGCTCTTAGGTGCCATTGTGAATCCGGGGGCTGGAGTTCGACCCTGATAAAGCTGCTAGTCAACTGTGTTTTCTCTGGTTTGCATTATTTTTGATTATTGTGAATATCATGGGTTGTTTGGAACATGTGCCGCTCTGATGCGTTTTTTTTTTTATTTTATTTTATTTTTTTGCAGTAAACACTGAGAATTCATGCTACAGAGCCAAGAAAAAGTATTTGCTCCCTTCCATGTTTTCCTCTATTTTTCCTTTTTTGACCAACTTACAGGCTCAAGATCATTAAACAAATGTTAAAATCAGACCAAAAATAACCTGAGGGAGTTTTCAAATGATGGTTTTTTTTATAAAGTGGGAAAAAGCTCTCTAATGCAAACTGGCGATGTGAAAAGTAATTGCCCCCTGAACCTAAATACTGGTTGCAAAAACTGACTGATTCTTTGAAAAGACTTTATGACAGAATATTTTTGAACAAACCTCTTTCCAGAACGGCTTTATTTCAACCATATTACCACATCGTGTTATTTTGATTAAATACCAGACTTTGACTAGGCCACTCTGAAATAATCATCTTGTTTTTCTTTTGGGGGGGCGGGGCTGCCATTCAGGAATTGAAGTTACTGGTGTGCCTTTGATCATTAAGGTGGTTTTTAAGCTTAAGGTCAAGAATATGACTAGATATTCTGTTAAAGAACAGAAATCAAGGTTTAACCAATTATTATTATTAAGTCATTCAGGTCCTAAAGTGGCCTTGCTGACCCAGACTATAATGCTGCTGTGATAGCATTTTGCTAAACCTAAGGGGACGCACACGTTCCAAAAGGTTTCACTTTTGTCTCATCAGACAAATATTTTCACCAAAAGTCATTGGGATCAAGAAGTTTTCTTGGAAAATTTAAAAATGTCCATGGTTGGTAAATTTCTATAGATAGGGATTTATATGTTGGTTACACGTCTGCTTCCTGTTGTCAGACAGGTTGTATTTAGATTATTTCTTAAATCCAACAGTCTGACATTTAGTAAACCTATTATTTTAGTTTAGTGTATTCATATGTTCACATAGGACCAGCTTGGTTTGTTGTATCACCCATAAACCTTTATTTGAAAACCATTTTTTGTATTTAATGTTTTTTTTGTCTAAAATTAAAGAACTATTCAATGATTTGATACATTTTAGCATGACAAATCTAGCAACAACAGATAATGTTGAAACAGACTAAACTAGTCTAAGATTAGACTAGTAAGGGATGCAGTAGCCAGGCAAAATGTGGGTGTTATTGTTTCTGCCTCCGGTTTCGAAATAGCAGAAATTAATCTTCCACTGTGAAGTTTCTAAACAGACTTGTGGGTCAGACCTTCTCAGGAGAGAGAAAGAACTCATGAGGGTGCAACAGAAGTGAAAACAGACTGCTCTCCATGTTTAATAATCAGAGGTGGCCCGAGGAAGATAAAGTGTGTGGGGCTAAAAGTGAAACTCCTGCAGGAAAAGCCGGAGAGGAGCAGAAGAGAGCAGAGGCTGTGGGGATCTCCTGCAAGGAGGCCAGCCCTGGGTGGTTCTCACTGAAAGCCTATTTGCGGATGAAAGTGCAACAGCCCTGGGGTCCACTCGCACGGAGAGACGAGGGCAGTGATTAAGAGGGCGCAAGGGCAGGACGGCCCTTTAATTTGGAGCCGCGGAAAGAAGGGGAGCCGGCACTGGTGTATCTGTAGCCAGACAATGGCGATTACCTTCCTCTTTATCTGGCGAAGAGAGGGCTTTGAGAGAGCAATCTGAGGAGCGGAGGAAATGGCACGACACAGGATTAGTGGCACAACAGGACGGTAAATTAAATGTTGGAGATGAAAGAATAAGGCTCTGACATGCATCAATAGAGAGCATTTGCTGCATTCTAATAACAGCAGCCGAGGAGAAATACCTGTAGAGATTAGCCTCTGTGTGGAAGAGAGAGAGGGTGGAAAGGTTCACAATCACATCAATGACTTGCACCGTCTTTTATCATGTGACAACACTTATTAGAGAAGCACAGAGAAGCCAAAATGTAACTTTGCTGTAAGTTGTATTGAAATGAAATCGTGAAAGCTGGCAATTAAAACAGGATCACAGATATGGCTGCCAAGTGGATCCACCTGGAATGTCCTCCTAAAATAAAAGCAGAAGTTTAAAGCCATTATCACAGTGTATGAGTGCAACACTGCAGCTATCCTTCCTGTAAACTTGATTCTCTGCAGCTTCCTAATGTATAGATGAACCCGCATGAAGGGAGCATGCAGCTTTAAAGCTGGTCAGATAAAATAGTTTTGGGGTAAAACTTTCAATAAGTTAAAAACAATGGTGGCAAAGTTAATCTCTGTTTTTGGCTCTAGGTTAACTGGCTGCAGGAATTCAAAGATTACCAGGTAACCTACAGAGGAGGTTGTGGAAGTCATATGATGATAATGGGGTTGGGGAGGGATATTATTGACCTTTTAAATGTACAAACCCAAAGGTAGAATAGGAAGAAAATTCAACTATGTTTTTGGCCAGTTCTCCTTTTATGTTGGTGTTTCTTTGCGTAGTTTGTTCTCTGAGATATTTGTGTCATCACAGCTGGCAGATTTGCCAAAAATTATATTCAGGGGTCCTTCCTATGTTACTGGATTGTTAAAGCCGTATACTCCAAATCATTGGAGTATTTTGGTCCTCAGACCAAAATGTGATCTCAAAGACCAGGTATAAAACTCTTGCTCTTTCAACACTGTTGAACCAGTTTCCTTTGGTTTTACATTTTAATTGTAGTCTTGATTCATTTAGCTGAAGCCATTCTCATTCAAGCATGATTTTCCTTATGGTTTTGGATGTATTATTTGTTCTTAATGATTTGTATCATTTAATTTGTCTTCAGTCTTTTCATTCACTCACTAAAGTCACTCATCCACCATAGTGTTTACTACTTCCAACTGAAAAGCTCCATTCTTGTGCCTCTTGGGATGCCATCTGCCTAAATACACGCAGAGCAGAATAAGCTTTGAGCTTTTTTTAATGTGTTGTTAAATACTGCAGGTTTTTGCATGTCTTATATAAAGTTGTTAAAATCATGTATCAAATCCTTTAAAATACATCACTTAGTGAGAATTCCTGTGTAACAGGTAAGTTTTTGAGTTACCAATAAATGTCAATATGAATGCAAAACAGAGGCAATTTTAAGAAATTTCCTCATAACGCCACACAAATCTCAACAATCCATCTACACTCCAGTAAATATTCTACAGTTTTAGTCTTTAAAAGATGTACATTTTATTTATTCAAACCAACAATTCAAAGAACTGACGTGATTACTGGACTTTATTAAAAAGTTCTTGCAAAAGTTGCAACCTTCGCGAGCAGAAAGCAACGAAACCAGGCACATTTGAGACTTAATTAGTGAAAATCAGCAAGCACAAACATTCTCATTAGCGATAAGCGGTGAGTGACAGGTATTAGAGATGAAAAGTTGGAAAAGGAAAAACAGAGATGAATAACAGTGATGGCGTGAGTTAGAAGTGGGGAGGATGAGGCGTGAGCGACAGCTGACGATGGAAGCGGGAGTGAGGAGGTCCTGAACACGCGCAGCAATGATTCAATCAGAGAGTAGCTTTATCTAGGTTATTACTACACCGAAGCAAGATGATGAAGAGGAGGTTTGCCTTAATCTTAGCCACAATGGGAGGGAACAAAGGCGTGCTTACAAGCACTATCAGCCACAAATATCAAATCAGCTCTGGCTGCACCTAATCCTGCCAGACAGCATTGTTGATTCAGTGAACCTGCGGTCACAATCTTATGAAGCTGCTGCACACACATACTCTAACATTCACATGTACACTTATATTAAGATGTTTCACTTTCACTACAAACACTCTACCCAAGCTAAATTACAGCATTAAGTTTGATTTTTGTCTTCTTTTGACTGCATTTAGACCTTTTGCATTGTTACACACCAACCAGGCGTTACATTATGACCACCTGTCTAATACCATTTTGCTCTTACATGTCAAGGAATGGACTCTACCTGCAGAGATGGATAAATCCAGCCTCAGAAAGTATGAACCCTGCCTGGTTTCCCTTTATCCTGGTCCCTAAACCAGGTTAGTTTAGTGCTTGTCTAAGCTGTGGACCTGGATATGCAAATGGTCCAGCACATCCCACAGATGCTCAGCTGGATTGTGCTCTAGGCCAAGTCATCACCTCAAACGCATTGCTGCAATCCTCAAACCCTTCCTCAAGCTTGTGTGTTTTGTGATAGATGCATCATCCTGCTAAAAGATGCCACAGCCAACATATATACTTATTCTACACCAACGCTGTTGCTGGTTCACCACTTTTAATTGATACTGGGAATTGCAGATGCTGACCAGTCAAGCAGCCATCACATTTTGTCTCTTTGTTAAACTCCCATAAATCCTCGCGCTCCCTTTTCTCTGCTTCTAAATCAGTAGTATGATGGGACTGGTTGCCTGGTTGTGCGAGTGGCAGATTTTTGCTGCAAAAGGCAGAAAATAGGAAATTACCCACGTATGTGGCACATCTGAGGTTGTTAAATCAGTGGCATGATAGGCTGTAACTTGTTCAGGCCACAAATTGGCTGGGGCAAAAGATTTATAAAGAGACAAAGACGAGAAACAGAAATAGAAAAAAGAAACTAAAGGGCAGAGGAACCAGCACCAAACAAAACATAAAAACAACAACAACAAAATGTCTGCCATAAATGATACATGCCCCTAGCAGTTTCATTTGTCCAAAAAGTTAGAAAATTACATGGGCATCTCTCAAAAGATAATAAGCCAAAACAAGAAAGAATTAGGAAATCTGCTTTAATTTATGATATAAAAAATATTTATACCATTCTCACTAACGAATAAAAAAATCTTTATTGGCATTACAGCGAATAAACACATTTTATTCCCTGACCAGCGTTTAGCATAGTTCCTCAGATATTTAGACAATTTATCTTCGGTGAATAAACTCCAAGTCTTTGAGGTCGGAAAGCCCTGTGCCATCATCCTAATCTTACGCTCTCTCCACAGATTCTCTGCCACATTCAAGTTGGGACTCTTGGTTCCTACTTGCTAAAATGAAAAGATTAATTTAAGCCTATATCTGCCTGGGATATTAACAGGGCTTGACTGTATAGGATGTGCGACATAATGCCAGCTTGTTTCTTTTTGGGGTTTCTTTTGTTCTGAAAGTCGAGTAGGAGCTGAATTTTTTTAAACTAGACTTTCTGTATTGGTGGGACTGTTGTGTTCTTTTAAGCTATTTTATTGCTTAACATGTTCTTTTAGGATGTGCACCCTACACCGTCTGTTAGATGGATAGCACTCATTTGCCATATAAAATGTGCATTAATGTCAGTGGTAAACATGCACACCCACTTGTGTGTGCATGTGATTGCGTCATTCTACCTGCTACCATCTATATACTTTGTATAACACGGAGACATAATCAGTGTGGTTCACGTCACCTGCAGTTGACCCTGACTGCTGTTTTACCCTAACCAGATCCTTAAATTGCTTCATGACCCATCTACCCTCTCCCCGTCGTTGTCCTCAGGGTCCCAGGAGCAGCACCAGCGGCAGCGGCGGGAACGTCCTTGCTCAGGATGACACTTGACTGAGGGAAGAGGACAGTGGCAACTTCATTATCCGCCAATAACAGGCTAATTATTGTGTTTGTTAGCAACAAATCAGAGCACAACAGACTGCATGTCCCTGTCCTGTTTTGAGCATCTTAATTACTTACCCCCCCTCCATCACCACCCTTTTCTCTGTTGCCTCTGCTGCTGTTGTTATTTTGCATATAAAAGGAACCCGCTAATTGTCTACCCTATAAATATTCGGCATGCAATTAGCGTCCTGGCCTGCCTCTGTGTTGTGTTATCACCTCGCCGTTTGGTATGCGGTGACGACCGCACACTCAATTCCTCCGTATCTAATGGGAGTTTGATAGCAGCTTAAAACTTTTGTTTTTAAGAACAAACAACACCGAGCGCCTTCCTGTTGTCTCACTCTTTAGATTTTGCTTTGAGGAAGGAGCGGTTCAAAAAGGCGTCAGCAAGAGAGCAGAAGAACGTTAATGCCACACAGATTATACCTGTGGAAGGTGAGTTTTAGAGGGCTATCAAAGAATAGCCTGAAATTATCAGATTGTTTAAAAACAACAACTTTGAAATAGAAATTTTGTGCTTAAGGTGAAAAAGGAGCGAAAATAATCGGACGCCCTTCTCCGCCTCGCACAAAACCCAGGAATGTGGGAATGGGGAGAGGTGCACGAGTGAAACAGCAGGGGTAGGATGGGTAAGAGAGCCTTCATGGATGATTGGAGTCCTATTTGAGCTGCTAAAGTGCAAATGTGGACTTCTTTCATCTCCCTTCAGGGTCACTGTCCACGTAGAGAAGGGCCCTGTCATCCTGCTCTCACTTCCCCGCAGAGAGTTTCCCACATCTTCAAGAGTCCCACCAAACAGAGCCATGGCACCCAGCGAGAACAAGGCTGCTCAGTGGGATCTGCCTCAGGCCAAAGCAATGAGAGAGGGACTGCAGTAAAGGAAGCAGTGGCACCACACAGAGACAGGCTGCTTTGAGTATGTTGGAGAAGTAGAAGAAAAGGAAAAGTGTGATGTGGATGTAAAATGTTATATGTTGTTTTAAGATATTTCTTCTCTCGCAGATAAATATCTAAAAGGTGTGTTGTTTGCACGTTTTGAGGCCTCCATTGTATTTACCGCTTCAAAACATGTTTGGCTGCGGCTAAAGCTGCAAGTCTTTAAAAGTGTGCACCAGCTTTGCACATCTAGAAACTAAAATCTGTGCCTATTCCTTTGCAATATACTATAGCTCATGACACATGGCCATGTTAGCCATGCTAACACCTGCATATGCTTTGTAGCTCTGGTTGTGTGTTTAGGATTCTCGTCCTGCCGGAAGGTTAACCCCCAACCCAGTCTCAAGGCCTTTGCAGGATTCCCCTGTATTTATCTTCATCCTTCCTTCCATCAGTTTTAACCAGTTTTGTTGTCTCTGATGAAGACAAAGAATATTTCTGCCAGCGCCAATGTTTCTCCACAGGGATGGTGGTGGGTTCAGGGTGATGTGCAGTGTTTGTAGAGTTTTGCATGTTGGTTAAGAGATGATAGGTTTGTGGTTATGCAATACTCTTTCCTTCTCAAGGTAATGGACTGAAAAGTGCCCTTTGAGATTTTTAAAGCATGGAATATAGTTTTGTAACCTGACCCTACTTTAAGCTCATTCACAATTTTAAGCAGACAAGCGGTCTGCTGTGTTCCCGGTTTTCATGATGTTGTGTGTTCAATAATGTTCTGATTTATACTGACATTAGATCACATTAGGCTAATTCTGTTTTTATAATGTTGAGTTTGTGTACAGCACTTTTGGTCACCTTGTGTGTAAAGGGCTACATAAATAAAGGTTGATTGATTGATTGATTGATTGATTGATTGATGATTGATTGATTGATTGATTGATTGATTGACAAAAATGATTCAGGTATAGTTCCTTCTAGTAAAATACATAAAAATGTGTCAAATGCAAAACATTTCCCAGAGTGTTGAATACTTTCGTAAAGGTGTGGTGTTTTTTCCAAAGCAGATTATTGGAAACATGGTTAAAGTGAGATGAAATAAGCAGGTGGCCGATTTATAGGGGTCAGCGGGGGTGGTGGGAGAATAAGACTGACCCTAGTCTCAGTGAAGAGCCTGACTGGAGCCTGAAGGCTTGTTAGAGGCAAAATCCTGAGTGTTCCTAATTGGGCCGGTCTGGACCAGGCAATCAGAGAGAAGAGGGCAAGTCAGTCTCAAGATCTGTGTTTGGAGAGGGCGGGGTGGAGGGGGGGAGGGAGAAAGGAGTTACTCGTGAATGGGGGGCTCCTCAAGTCACATGAAAGTTTGTGGGGATGAATGTACCATAATTAGATTAATAAGAAGCTTAATTTATCGCAGCAGAGGATATCAGCAGCTCCACGTTAGAAGCAGGCCAGGAGATTAGCCCCAATCGGCGTTTCCAAAACACGATTAGCCCCCCGACACAAAGACTGGGCTCTTTTGCAGGTTCCTACCACAAGGGCTGGGATTAGAGAAACATGTTGAATAATCAGCAGTGCCCCACGTGCTCCGTTAAAGTCGGCACCTCATCCAGGGGTGTGGAGCAACCATTCTCCCCCTCCAAGGCCCTCTCACATCACTTGTCAATAAGGCTTTTTTAGAACCAGTTAAAGTCAAGAACAACTCCCGGACGGTCCTGCCTGTTAACGCTAATCTAGAATTTGTCTAGTTTCTTTTTGCCACATCGAGTCAAGTCCAGTAAATAAGCATACTGGGGTGTGTATGGCCACTAAGTCACCAGGATGTCTCAACAATCCGCAGGAATCAGCAGCTTCGGAGCCAATTGACTGTCCCACCATGAATGCCAATAAAGACCTCAGCGTATGCTTACTCCAGTTCAAGCCACCAGACTTATGCGTCATGAATGCAGAGCTCTTACTAAGCCTCAGATCCCTTGATCCTCTACATCCTCCACATCCGGCCTCTTGTTTGAGAAAAAAGAAATCCTGATGGGCCCTGAGCCAAGATTTTATGCGGCGAATCCCATCTGAAGAAAATCAGGTTGCCCCTGATAGTTATCGCCTAAACAATATCAACAGAAATGTCACATCAGCAAATTTTATGGCAAAGAGGGCATTTTGACAACAGTTTCTGATCACTTGAAGTTCAATATTAAGTACACACATCTGACTTAAAACTGCATCATACCAGACTTACAACTAACAGCTGGATGGGGGTGTGTGGATGGACAGATATATGGGAGCACAAATAGTGATATTATCTTGAATGCATTTCCAGATCTATTGGATGGATGGATGGATGGATGGATGGATGGATGGATGGATGGATGGATGGATGGATGGATGGATGGATGGATGGATGGATGGATGGATGGATGGATGGATGGATGGATGGATGGATGGATGGATGGATGGAAGCCCAGGCTTTGGGCCCCATAATAACTAGTGGGTCCTTACAATATAGTATTTATTGGAAAAATGGGCCTTATACAATGACAAACACACACATACATAGATCTCCAATCTCCTTCACTAACTTAACAATTGAGTTTTATAAGTAATACTTTAAATAATAGAAAAGATGCTAAAGAATTCTGAAAATTTCATCTAGAAAAATATGCAACTTTGTCTTTTAAAATGTGTAGAAACTCTGGTTTCGGTCAAGCTAGGACACACATTATCAAGAATTTAAAAAGTGTGATTATTAATCCCTTAGCTGTCACCATCACCTTGTTAAGATGTCCTATTTACCCTTGAGCTGCCAGCAAACTTTTACACTCCCCTGCTGTTGTGCCACCATTGCAGGCCAATTATCCTGCATGACTATGCACCACCATGCATTGGTGATAATGTGTGCAGAGTCAAGGCGTCCTACAGAAACTGTTCACTGGAAGGGGCTAGACCAGCAAACCAAAGCATACTCAGCCATGTACACCGCTACAGCAAGGCGGACTTCTGTTTGCTTGCTGTACGGGTGTGTGGTTAAACGCTAAATACAATGTGGAACCTCTTCTGTGTATTTCTAATAATTCAGTCCAAACCCTATAGCCTAAAAGGGCAGAAAGCAAAAAATAAAATAAAAAAAATAAAAAAATAAAAAAATAAAAATCCAAGGACCTGAGAGGTCCCAAATAATTATATGAATCAGACCGGACATTAAAAATAATAATAATAAAATACCCATCTATTAAGCCATACATACATAAATATTTGTGGTCTCATACACTCATTTACAAACTGAGGTTCTGGAAAAAAAAAACTTAATAGTTGTTTTCAAAAAAGGATAAAGAATTATGGAATTTTCTTCTGGAAAAATATGCGTTTTTTGATCATTTAAATGTGCAGGAACTTCTAGCTTCAAACAAGGCATACACAGTTTAATCAGCAGACTCCACTGGTCGATAAAGTTAGTTTTATTTTGACAGTGCGGGGAGTTTTTATAGTTTCTGACGGAGATGAGGACAACTTTCACTAATGTCTGGAAGATAATTGACAGAAGCTGTGTGATCAACAACTGACAAGGCTCCCGCTGAGCAAGCTGACCACACGAGAATTCATAGAGGCTGGGCAGCTGGATGTGGTCGCTTTCCAGACAGTCAAAATTTTTTTGTAGTGCAGCAAAATATGTGGTGGTTGTGCTGCATAAACTGCTTGTCCTAGATCTGGTGTAGCTCTGAGCTACGTCCCAAAGCAATAATCAATGTGATGGGAGCCATGGGAATTCTTCTGTCTGTACAGTATTTGGTTATTACTCAGAATGGAGAGTGGTGTACAGACATTTCTGAGAAAGGAGTCATTTAACATCCTCAGCTGCGCTGAGTCCTCGGTTAGCTTCTGAAAGAAGACCTTTTAAATCAATGTCCTCCAGACAGGAAAAATGCCATTTTGCTTCATAATGATTATGAAAGGCAACATAAATAACTAATTACATTTTAAATAAATATAACACAAACACTGTTAGTTTAAGTTATACTACATCAATATTCAAGAACATGTCAAAGCTATTATCTAAACTATCTAAAATCTTCTCATAGTGTACTGTAAGAACATGTGGTTTAATGACTCCAATTAATAGTATAGACAAACAGCACCTTGCTCTGCGTTTTATCAGGGTTCCTTATCTGTCGTGTATAATTTGAGTTAATAAAAAAATTATACCTGAGATTTTTGAGTATTTATATACCTCTACATTCAAAAATCATGGAAATACTTCAACTTACAAGGAAAACTGATAAACCAAAGATTTAGTATATGGGTACAAAATGGGAAACACAGTGAAATAATATGATTTAATTTGACTTTGTAAAGTGCCTTGAGATGACATGTTTCATGAATTGGCGCTATATAAATAAAATTTACATGAATTGAATTGAATTGAATTGAAAGTAATGTGAGACAAAATTGCAACATATCCATACAGCTTGTCCAAAGTCTTTGTTTTTCCAAGCTCTGTACTCCAACTTTAGTTGCATTTGCCAAAGCTATCAAGAACAGAACGTTTTTTTACTTTACTGCTTCAGTTTTTATTCCGGCAGTTTGCCTTTCATCTAGGATGCCACAACAATTCATTGGATAAAATGTAAAATGAATAACAGTGAAAATATCCAGTAGAATCTAATTTGTTCTGCGTATAAGCTCTGTCCAAAAAACAAAAAGGGAGGGTGGGACATTTTGATGAGGACAAGAAAGCTGACTATGAAGGTGGGAGGTGTCTGACTGCATTACTCTTTCAAGAAACCTCACAACTTTGCTTCACAAGAGTCTTCACAGGTGGGGATATTGCTGCTTAGAATTACACTCAAATCAACAATTCTTTGAAAAATCCAGAGCTTCACTCATGTAAAAAAAAAAAAGCTTTATGGTGCCAAAGGAACTCTAGAGAGCAGCAGGACATTCTCCTAAAGAGGATTCGATTAAGAGGGTAAATTGCCACCACCAGTGCAAAGCTTACTCTGGAATGGCAGCAGGGAGGTGTTTGTGGCTCTGCACACACTTAGAGGCAGCGAAATTTAGACGCTGGCCTGGAATCAAGAAAAAAAGGCTTGGTGTCAAATAGGGCAGCAAAGAGCCGCTTCTGTCCGTTGAAAATATCCAGGACACTGTGATGCTGCAAAGAATGCCATGCCTGGACTGCACAAAGCTGGGGTAAAGTTGCATTTTCTGATTAAACCCCCTTCATCCAATCTGGATAACAATCCTGTATATTAGAAATACATCGTAACCCGTAATACTGTGATTTACTTAACTTTCCTGTTCACTATGTACTATTAGTTCAACAATTAATAAAAGGCTTACTTTTGTCATCTTTTTTCTAGTACAGTACAACATATTTTACATTTGTAGACTCTATTTTATAACATACAAATTTACTCTATTCATGTGCATATGTACATGGTGCACTATGATATAGTAGGGTTGTCTGTTTGCTATCACTCTTTATTCAGATATAAAATCAGGTCAGTTCACAATCAAATGTCTTACAAAAAGTTGAAAAGCATCATGTAAAAACCTGGTAGCAGAGCCGAGCCCACCGCTCATTTAAATCTGTAATATATTAAATTATTAAATTATAATATAGAATATCTGCGATAGACTGGCGACCTGTCCAGGGTGTACCCCACCTCTCGCCCATTGACAGCTGGAGATAGACACCAGCACCCCTCACGGCCCCACAAGGGATAGACATGTTAGAAAGTGGATGGATGGATGGAATATAGAATATAAAATTCAGCTTTTATGTTCTTTAATTATCTTTTCTTTCCTGGGCACCTGACCACTGAAAACCAGACATTCTGATATTGTACTTGAGCATCTAAATGAACTGCAAGATATATATATATATATATATATATATATATATATATATATATATATATATATAATATGTGTGTGTGTGTGTGTGTGGTATATATATATGTATATATGTATATATGTATATATATATATATATATAATATATATATAATATATATATAGTACTATATATATATATAGATAGATAGATATATATAGATATATATAGATATCTATATCTATATATATAGATATCTATATATCTCTATCTCTATATATATATATATATATATACACACCCCCATATATATATATAGATAGATATATATATAAGATATATATATATATATATATAGTGTGTGTATATCTATATATATATATATATATATCTAATATATATATATTATCTATATATAGATATAGATATAGATATAGATATAGATATAAATATATGATATATTCATATGGATATAAGGGTTTAATAAACTCAAATATTAAAAGTCTTTCACATAAATAGTAGAGTTTTGAAAACATTATACTCGCCTATAATCTAATGATCAACCTTGTCGGTGGGCGTGGTTATAGTATCAGATTTGCCATGGAGAGAGTGTATAAGGTCCAATACCTTACAAAACAATGTCATTAATTTGTAAACCCAAACTTAAGTCTTAACGGGGGAAAAAAAGTTCTGTTAGAGAAAAATTATCTGCAATAAATAAGGTCATGATTTCATTCATGCAAGCCTCCCCGTTGCCAGCTCCACCAGCGGTTAGTTCATCACGGCCGACCACGCTCTGCTCTCAGCTTGTTAGACAGCATCTGTTTCTCTCTTGTTTGGTGAAGCTGTTGTTGAACAACGAGGGAAAAAAACAAGCAAACACTGAGCTTGATCAGGACATGTGCACGTCCTGCTCCGCTCCGCTAGCTTCGGCGTCAGCTAACCTTCGCCATGCTCCAAATTAAAAACCCTGGCCATCAGGCAGACAGCTGGCAGCCTCCCCTCGGGGATGCCAATTAAGTTTGTAAAACATTTAGACAACAAAACTGTACAAGAGGAAAAGAAAAAAAAACACAGAGGCGTCCGTCCCCCACAACTCCCAGCAGTCCTTACATAACCTCTCCTGCTCCCCCATCTGCAGCAGGCTCCAGAGATACACGGCCTCCGAGCAGAAATCAGGCCCAGGAGATCTGCAAATATGTTCAGAGAAATACATGAATACCAAATCAAAGCCATTGATTTTTGTCATGCTAATGTGTTGTTATAGCAAATTAGGCGATGATGTTTTATTAATACGTTGGCATAAATCCATCAGATACAGCTTGCTGCTCAGCCTTCTCCTAAACCAGTCTGGCAGCACCTCTAGACGCTTGTGTTGCTCAAATAGCATGAAACACTTGAAATCGACATCGCTGGCTTTCCAGAATTCACTTCTGCGACAAAACTACAACTGAAGGGTGTCGCCCTCTCGAAATTGAGCAAGCTTTGATAAGGAGGCCAAAATGGCAAACCGAGTTTGGCATTAGGCGGGTGTTGAAAATGGGGAGGGGATTTAGAATATACCTAAGTAGATTCTGAAATGAAACCCTGTGAGTAAGAACGGGATGCGCGGCATGAGCACAGAGTGTGACCCACGCTCCCG
>NC_046379.1:9413273-9434157 GCF_011125445.2 Fundulus heteroclitus | reverse complement strand
GAGACAGGGTTTCAAACTACAGGGCAGACCAGGTCCAACATGTATGGATGTGTTGTTGATCGATCATGATAACAATGAAGTGCCGTTTTTCATTCATCAGCTCATGACTTTGTTTGGTGCCCCCCTGAGCACTTGGTGCGCGTCGGCGGGGCTCCGGCACTGCGTACAGCGCCACACATGATCAATCTGGCCTGCCAGGTTAATTCAAAGTTAATCAATTTAATACTCTTCGGTGAAGGCAGTTGTTGCTGCCAGAATCAGTTATTAGGTTCAGGGCGCAGTTACTTTTTCACACTGGGCCAAGTACGTTTAGATTTGACCTTTCTTAAAAGAAATCCACACCTGTGAATTTTTTTTATTCAGGCAAAAAAAAAAAAAGAAAAGCCGCTCCTCAAAGTAACTTCTGTTAGTTATGTCAGTCACCTCCTTATTATAACCACCACAGTTCAACAAAAGACATCTCCAGTTTCAATTATGGCTGACTCTAAAAAACCCTGCCATCATCACTTTGGGAGCTCACAATGTCACTCCGTTCTCTTTCTCCGAGTGAATGGGGGGGAAAGCAGTGTTTGTCTTTGGGGGGGGCGAGCAATTTCCAACAACAAAATGACAAAATACCCCCTCCTCCACTCGGGTGTGTTGCAAAATTGTTTCCCTAATAAAATGCATCTTTTGATTGTGAGGGTGGGGATATTTAAAATATATGCATATTATCTCCCTTCTTTTCACCCAAGCTTCCCCTCCCCGCCTCACCAGCCTCTCTTGCTGACTCGCTCTCCCCTCTCTCTCTCTCTCTCGCTCTGTTTGCAGTAAATAAAAGATTAAAATGACTGTTCTAAAAACACCGACTGGTCACCAGAAGATAATTGTTTCAGCTTTGTTTACTGTGTGTGAATGTTTTTCCTCCCTTTTTACTTCTTTTTTTTTCTTTTCATTGTGTCCATAATTAAAATTCCTTTATTTTCAAAGTAGTTATAAAAGAAGCAGCTAAATTGCCTTTTCTGTGTTTATGTTGTCATTGGCCCACTGTCAGGAAGGGTAGAGAAGGGGGGAGGGATAGGAGACAGTAGCATCGTCCTTGGGCTGGTGGAAGATCAACTTATAGTGTGCGGTAAAGAGTGCTGTGTTCTGCTCTATGCGTGTCAAATAATGATTAAAAGTATTTTTGAACCGTGGTAAAGACAACCAAAGTCGTTCGTTAAACCTTCACAAAAATATTTTAGCCACTTGTTATGACTTCAGAAGTATAATAATTAGCAGTCCACATAAAGTGTAACAAAATGTTGCTTTTTTGTTTGGTTCAGTTTAGACCAAATGAATATATTTGTCAACATTAAGCGGAACAAAAATTTCAATATATGCACTGATATCATATTCCATAGCTGTCCATGTTTTGAAATTTAACCACAGTGTCCTGCAAAAGACTACATGCGCACAGATTTCTTCTTTTTATATTGTTTGTTTTACATTTTATCACAACCAAAAAACTATTGTATTTTGCTGGGATTTTATGTGAATGACCAACACAAAATAGAGCATAATTGTGAAGTGGAAAGTCAGTTTTCACAGTTCTTCACAAACAAAAATCTGACATGTAAGACACCCATTATTAAAAATATAAAGCAGTCAGTTTCATTTAGAGATCTGAAAACATTAGTAGCTGTATTTAAAGCTGCGTCAGGTTATAGAGACTTAATGCTGTGCATAAAAGAAAGCTACCACTGCACGACAGCCTGAATATATGATCCCAGTGGTGACACATGGTGGTGGCACTATCATGCCGTGTTAATGTTTTTCTCTAGCAGGGGCAGGGAGTCTAGTCAGAGCAGACATGCAGTTGAGTGGTTGACATTATTGTTTATGGTTCAGATCAAAGCATATTCATGCATTAGAATGTCTCAAAGTCCCGACCCTAAACACAAATAAGTATTTATGGCAAGACTTGAAAACTGTTGTTCTCCAGTTTCTTCTACCTTTGACAAAAAAGAACAAGCAGAAACGTCAGTGGAGTCACTTCCAATGCTGGAAGTGACATACACCAAAACATTTGGAGCTGTAATTGCAGCAAGAATTGCTTTTTAAACATAAAGATTCAGGAGGGCCAAATACAAATGCATGCCACACTTTTCAGATTTTTTAACTGTGAAAGCTTTTGAAAACGACCAATTCATATAATTTGTTTCTTTGTGTTGGTCTATTTCGTGAAAACACAAGAAAAGGACACTATATACTGGATGACACATTAAAGGAGTACTTCAAATCCAATGTGTGAGAAACATTCTTTATTTTGAGGTGTTCCCTTATGCTTTTTTTTGTGAGTGCACTCATGTAGCAAAGCGTTGTGATTCAACCTCTAATCGTCTTCTCAGAAACTTTGTTAAACGGAGTCTTAAAGACAGATGCAGCACCTAAGATCGTCTGCTAGTTTCAAGAAGTTGCTTTTTTTATGCATATAGATATTCTTCTAAGAATTTAGCATAACAAATATAGGGACATTCAAAAGGCATCAGTTACTGTGAGAAAAATTTAATTACCACTGCTGACTGTTAACACACCATTCTTCACTTTTCATTGGGTTTCAGATGACAATTTCTTGACTCTTAAATGCCATAAACTGACAGATTGTGTCCCAGTTTTAAATATGTCAGTCAAAATCAGTCAAGTCAGTTCAGACTTTTGTCATAGCAGCAAATTTCAACAAATGTCGTCTTGTGCCATTTCACATAAAAACAAGCAGGTTTAATTCTAGTCAGTTTTACATTCAGTAATACAATACAAAGTTAAATAAAATGCGTGTTGATCTCCATGATTAGTGAAGCTTATAAAATATCAGTCTTCTTAACTTGGTAGAGCTTAGGTGTGCTGTGTTCAATGGTTGAAAAAAGTTTGGATTTTTGAGTTTAATTAGTACATGATACAAACAGAAAACTTGTAAATGACATAATTGCAGAATGGGAGCTTTTTTTCTTGGAAATATAAAAATACAGAGGTTGTGAAGTATCTATTTAATTCTCAGATGTCAGGAGGAAGGCCAATTCGATGGTCATACCTCAGAGCTACGGTGAGGGAAAAATAATCTGGGGGAACAAAAGTCAAAGTTTTAGAAACCGAACTGGGTCCAAAATACTACATGGCTAAAGTAAGAGTTTATATTGACTAAATCCTAAAATGAATCTCTCAAACTGAAGTAAAGAAGGAAGTCAAACATCTGTGGAGATGAAAAGTCAAAATAAAATGGTAGATACATCTTCTACTCTAATTTATTTGCATAGTTTATATTATTACTGATATCAGTGGCTGTTGAATATTGAGAAATTGAAGAGTTACTTTCTAAAACTAATAACGTATGTGTAACATTAACAGTGATTTTTAATTTATTTGAAATAAGCTTTTCTTCCATCTTAATCTATAAGGTTAAGATGGAAAACTATGTATCGTATTTAATTTATATACAATTCAAATCAATGTCTCTGGTATATGTTTGTTCATTCAATGCTGCACATCTGCTCCCGTCAGATGTTCTCAGCTCTGAACTTAGTTTGTGTTTCTGCACTGAATTCTCACCTGCCAACTCTGAGGAGGGCTAATGTAATATCCTCAAATTGGTCGTTATACGCGATTGAGGTGTTGATGGATCCTAGCAGCAATAGTATGTTAATGTGAATTAAAATTACAAGAGCCACTCTAACACCTTGTAATGAATGCAACGTCTTCTCAAAACCACGCCGCACAAACACTGACACGAAACATGCTTATCTGGCACAGGCGACAGAAATATATTTCCGGAAGCCGGTCTTTCATGCACATTGATGAAGGCATGGTGCAGCTCCGATTCGTCTCCCAGAACCAGGCTTTCTCCTCCTTTTCTGCAGGCGGCGTCAGAGCTGAAAACACATTTGACGATAGGGGAACTCATTAGAAAAAGGTGACAATGAGGTTTCGCAACACTGAATTTCCACTACCCGATATTGCACGTCTCCCTTTACAGCACAGGCTGTGAGACTGACGTGGGCTGCCTCTGAATGATGAAAAGACTCCGGTGGGAGGAGATGCGACGAGCCTTCTTGACCCTGTATCAAAACCAGCAAGGTCAACAAACAAACATAAATCTCCCCTCCCCTCGTGTCTGAAACCAGAAAAAGTTCACGCATACACACACACTTTACAGAAACACAAAAAACACACAAGAACACAATCACTGTCCCCTCACTCCTGCTCATGCTTCTATCCCTCTCCTGCTTAGCCAGGCGCCTATAATTGAATCTCAGGTTGGGATTAATTCTAGGAGCTGCACTTGACTCGGTCAAAAACAACTATTACAGGGAGCCAATGTATTTTTTTACACAGCACTTCACATTGATTAGGCAATGTGTAGCGATGAGAGAATCGCCGGATTTTAGATGACTGTCATTTGCATCAAATGAGGGGTTTCGTGCATCCAGGGGAGAGTCGCAGTCCGAGACAAAGCAGCCTTTGTGCATGCTCAGACACACTTGGGCATGCACTCCGGACATTTTTACTGCACCTTTCAAAGCTTCAAGCATTTAGACCTCTTGGACATTTTTGTACATTTTGTCACTTTAGAACCACACGTTTCAGTGTAGGCCTTTGAAATTAAATATCATTGACCAGAATTTGGAAGCAAAAGATATTTGATTTTAATAATCTATCACACACAAAAAACGAGCAGTGTAGTTTCCCTTCTCTGCAGCAATAAAGCATCCCCACAGCATGATGCTGCCTCCGCCATGTTTTACAGAGGTGATGATGTTCTGTGAGATGTTAAAGCGTTGGATGTTGTTTTAGAACCTAACCCTGCTTTAAACCTTTCCAAACCTTTATCCCTGACCTGCCTGCTGTGTTGTTTGTTCTCTAATGTTCCCCAAAAAACCTCCTAGGCCTCAGACGTAGACTTAGAAAAACTTTATTGTCATTTTGTATGCACAGAGTGTATGTTCACAGAACAGCTATAAAGTCAGCATTTTTGTTCCAGTGCATTTTCTTTAGGGGTGTCCGAGTAAAATGGGAGGGAATAGAAAAACATTTTGATTTTTAAATGTTAAAACAAGAAAACCATGTTTCTTTTCCTTCCACTCCACAACATGCATTGCTTTGTGTTTGTCTATCACATAAAGTCACAAAGAATAGACTAAAGTCTGTGGTTGTAAAGTGACGAAATGTTAAAAGTTTACAAGTTGTGAATACTGCTGCAATATATGTGTACAGCTGATTTTTTTTTTTTTTTTTTTTTGGGGGGGGGGTGTATTTTGTTTTTACACAATAAAATGATGGATGTTGGAGTGAAATTTAAGCAAATACTGGTATACATGCAAACATCTATGGAGCAAGAACAGATCACACTGTTACCATTACAGGGATGAGCTCAGTGAAATTTATTGTGATCTCAAGAGAGCTAGCAGACTAACGAAAGCTGCAGCCTGTTTTAGTTTATGGGTAAAAGAAGAAGACGGGTGAGATGATGGAGGCAAGGCAGAGCTGGCTGGTGGGTAAGAGACAGGCTGGGGAGGGGGGGGACTGAAAAAAGGCCTTCTTTTAGTTCTCAAAGAGAGCAAGAGAATGTTTTTCTTGCCTCCTCCCGTCCTGCTGTCAAGCTAGATCAGCAGTGAGGAGCAGTGACGCTGCTCGCCTCCCAGACTCCCACTTTGCACAATGGAGTCTGCGAGGACCCACCATGCATTTCACATTCAATTTAGCCCTCCCTGGGACATGGCTGTCAGGGTCAGCGTTGACGGTATGAGACAGGGCTGGGGGTGGAGGCCAATGTCTTGGACTATGGCAGGTTTCAGGAGGAGGAGGGAGTAAATGACAATGCTGATGGGTACGGGCTCGCAGTCCAGAGAGGAGATGCTGGTATTGGTCAGGTTGGAGGGAGGTCGGCGAGGATAGAAGATCCGAAGAGAATGGACAGGAGATTTGGGCTGAAAACAGGGCTAGTGGAGGGTGGCCTCTTCTCAATACTAAAAAAAAAAAAAGGAGAAAAAAAAACTCCTAAAGAAAGATCCGGCCGGAGCTTTTATTTAATGGAGCTTATGCTGCTTTCCATGGGGTCCTCAATAGGACTTGGGAGACTGTTACTCTGCCGAAGCCCATTAGCCAGTATTAGGATCGTCCACACACCCGCACAAGAAGATTTGAGACAAACCCTAAACAGCCCACAATAACCGCGAGCTACAAGCCTTGAGCCTTAAGACCTCGGCTTGGCCCAAAAAGGCCCTGAATAGACGTGCCGCAAATCATGTTGTTGAACAAATCAGGTATTAAGGAGAAAGGAGTTTGTCCGAATTTACTTTCCTTAAAGACTTTAGTTAAGCTAGTTACTTCGGAGATTTAGTTAGGCGTCGGTTGCTTGTGTGTGACTGTGCATGTGTTAGGGCCGATCATTCTTCAGACATCTTACACTATGACACCCTTACAGCCCCCACCCTGCAACAGAAACACTTCCATCTTTACCCCCTCATGCTCCCTGACATTCAAACACAGCCGTGCTAAAGCTTAAATTCACCCGATCCACACAATGGGCTGCTTCAGGCAATTAAATGGCATTTGGGTGATTCGGGGTGCAAGTTAATGGCATTACTGTTGCATTTCTTCTCCTGAATGGCAAAAAGGATTTCACTCTTCACCAATAAAGCGCTACTCACTGTCTTACCAGCATTACATAGCTTACCTTGGGCTTATGATTCACGGGCTTCCAATTACCATTTGAATATTTCCTTTTTTCAGAGGCACTGGCAGATCTGGTGGACGGTGCCGCTGGGCCTTTAGCCGCTAATGGACGAAGAGGCCAGGCTGTCGTCACCTATCGCAGGCCTGTCGGTCAAATCGGATGGTGCTGTCCCGCAGCCTGTCACCGGACAGCCACCCAGGTTGACATACATTTCGCTCAACCTGCTGCTTTGATTTGTCACACTTCAGCGAAACGCAATGCATTAACACAACATGTTTACATTCATTAGCAGCCATTTTGAAAGTCTTGCAAAATGATTCAGGTGCTTTCCAAAAGTGGTGTGAATACCAATTAGCTGAACAGGGTGAAGCAAAAGTATTCAACAGTTTTTATGCTACCAAAAACTTTTATGTATTATTTATTAATTTATTTATTTATGTAGGGTTTTATGTGCTAGACCAACACAAAGTAAATTACTGCAGGAAAAATAAAAGTTTTATTTTAAAATAAAACTATAGTATGAGTTGTGTCATCTGTACTTTGATCTGACAGTCTAACATAAAACCAAGGAAGACTAATTGAATTTAGAAGTCACCCTATTGGTAAATAGTGTCTACCTGGGTGTGATGTAATCTCAGTAAAAACACAGTTCTTGTGTAAAATCAGAAATACGTCTTAAAACAATATCCCAAGCTTTGCACACCTTGCAACCAGCTATCTCCTCTGTAAAGCATAAGTGGTGGCAGCCCCACTTACAAACAGGCTGGGATAGGCCAACAGGTCCATGGTAACTTTGGAGGAGCTGCAGAGATTCACAAGGGGGGAGAATATACCTACTGGTCATTGAAATTTAATTTAATGCCCTACTAGCAAATTGCTATGTGTGGCAGGAAAACACCCTGAACACATCACTGTCATGGTTAAACTTGACAGTAGAAGCATTATGCTGTGCGGTGGCTTTTCTTCACCATGGACAGGGAAGCTTGTGTTAAAATAAATAATTACAGGGTAATCCTGAAAGGAAATCGTTTAGATGCTACAAAAGATTCGGGTTTAGGGAGTAGGTAAAACTTACTGCAGGACGATGGCCCTGAACATACAGCCAGGCTGGTGCCTATCTCCAGCGGTCACTGGGCGAGAGGCGGAGTACACCCTGGACAGGTCACCGCTCTATCACAGGGCAACAGCTTTCACATTTTTAAATTCAGAAACATGTTTCAATTTTCCTTCCCAGATGTGCCCCGCCTTGGGTCTAATTAACAATAGAAATGTCAGATTGTTCTTACTGTTGAAGCAGAAGCTGAAGTAGACAGAGGAGGAAGTATTTGTATCTATTTTCAGTGGCTGTTTGCCCTCTCTACGTATCGCTTCTCGCCTTTTCGGTCCTTCTCTTGTGTCTCCAAAAATCTCATTTGGGAGGCGTCTTTTCAACAGACAAGACGCTTTGAGAGGAATATGAAAAGGCAGATTTAAAGGTGACTGCTGGTCAGAGGGGAAACAGAGAGCGAGGGCCCGGTTATCACAGCCATGGGCTACATTTAAAAAGCTCCCTTCCCTTTTCACCCTTTGCCGAAACGAACAAGAGATGAAATACTGCGGTTAAACAAAGTCACAGCAAGAAAGGTTTGGTCCCAACAAAGATGAATGAAGGGATGAAAAGGGTTGAAAAGCACCAGGGAAATATCAGATGTCTTTCTCCACAGCTCCATTCATTCATACCTTTATTCTTATGGGCGGCATATTTTTTTCCAAAATATGACTTTATCACAGAGCAACCCCAAAACCTCATGTGCATGTGATTTGAAATATAATCGGTAAAATTTCAATACAGAACAAAAAAGTGTCCATTTTTGTTGTGGTGGCCAATTAAATAATGATTCCCACTGAAGCAGCAGGGATGATGGTAGGCCAAAGACAATACGAGGGGAAGGCTCAGAGATTGGTTGAGGGTTTGTTCATAGATTTGGCTGCCACAAGCAGGAGAGGGGCTCCCTTAACTTGACAGACCAAACAGATCAGGCAGAGAACAGAGCAGCCCTTGTCAATAGGAGGGATTATAGGAGCAGCAGTTTGGCCTCCAACCATTTTAGCCGCCAGAAGACACAAGGGGGCTCCAGTTTGAGTCAGTTCCACTTTTATTGTGAAGTGTCCCCGACACCAACCGGCCCACGAATGAGCAGATACAATGACGTACACATGGCGGTTTACTTTATGCCTCTGAGGCGTAGACTGGTCACCCGTTTCACGTTCCTTGTCATAATATTCAAATAAATGTGCAAATAATTTAGGCAATTAGATGATCTACAAACTTAAAACTCATCATCAAGATGTGCATCCATGAAAGATATCATCCCACTGGCATTGTTATGCTCTTTGTTTTGGACTCGACTGGTACAGCACTTCACAGAGCCTTGCAAAAGTATTCAAACCCTTGGACATTTTGATATTTTGCCACATCACAATCACAAACCTGACGTACTTCAGCAGGATTTCGTACGATAGACTTACACAATGTAGAGCATAACTGTAAAGAGGAAGGAAAATAATGCATGATTTTAAGATAAGATAAGATCTTTATTGATCTCACATTGGAGAAATTCACTTGTCACATCAGCTCAATAGTCAGTCAACAGTCAGCAGTAGGAAAGGGTGCATCAGTTATATACAGTGTATCTTCCTATATACAGTGGTTAAAAAAGAAAATGAGAAAAAAAAATAAGAATAAAAAATACAAAAGAAATCGGAGTAGGCAGATGATGTCATGTGTACTTACCGGTTATATAAACATATATATATATATATATATATATATATATATATATATATATATATATATATATATATATATATATATAAATGCACATATACATATGCCTACATACACATGTACTGAAATATACATGTGTATGTAGGTTTGTTACAAATAAAGTTTGTTTGTTACAAATAAAACTGGAAAAGAGTGGCGCATGTTTGTATTCAGCCCCTATACTCTGATTTACCTAAATAAAATGTAGAGGAACTGATATCCTAATCACTGTCCAGACCTAAATCCAATCGAGAATCTGTGGCCACATCACTTTGACGTTCACAGATGCTCTCCACCCCAGGTGAGCTTTAGCTGTTTCATGAAGAAGGAGCAAAATTTCGGCCTCCTCGTTGACCTGTAAAGCTGGAAGAGACGTACCCTCAAAAGACTTGCAGGTGTGATTGCAGCAAAAGCTGATTCAACAACGTAATAATTCAGAGGAGCTGAATGCAAATGCACGCTGCACTTTTCAAATGTGTTTCTTTTCTTTCCGACTCACAATTGCATATTACTTTGTGTTGGTCTATCGTGTAAAATTCCTGTGAAGCACTTTGAAGTTTGGGTGGTGACATGACCAAAATGTATATGAAAAAAATGGGGGTTTGAATACTTTTTAAAAGGCACTTTATAGTGTTTCAGCCACACTATGATCTTAATTAGCTACACCTAAAGCCCTGCTCTTCCCCAGACAGATCTAATTAAGCCCAGAGCCGTTTCCCCGCCAGAGCCCCTCTGCTGGCTAAAAGGAGAGCCAAAATCTCTTGTTCAAGGATTATAACCTGGGACACATCACAGGAAATCATCTTCCAAAAGAAATCAGAACCCCTGGTAACTGTCCTCTCTTGTTTCATAAACACACCGTACTGTTTCCCCACTAATTTATCGGTGTGTGTGTGTGCGTGTGTGTGTGTGTGTAAAACAGCCACTTCACCCAAGTCAATGAGAATCCCCCCTAATAAGTCCAGGGCAAAGAAGCTAACCATATAACAAATTGCTTTGTACATGGCAGCAATCGTTCAAGCTAAACGGCTTGTTATTAGTAAATGGGGAAGCAGCTTTTCAGCATTAGCTCAAGCCTGTCTCTTTTCTCACACACACACACACACACAAACACACACACACACACATTGAAAGGCACGCGTTTTCTTAATTGGATAGTTCGCTTAACCCTACGAGGATCTTTTGATCCTTATTGTAAACTTTCATTGTTGTCCGTCAGTCTTACGCCGGCTACCGCGATTGCTCGTCCTCATCTTAGCATCCTAAACTCCTTAGTGTTAGTATCAGCTCAAGCTCTTAGCACTGGATAAGCTGCTGCTAATGTCATAATGGCGATGATTTGGCTGAGCCCTCCGGCGCTATGTCAGTGGAGCAGAGGGAAGTGAGAGCCACAATTAACAGAAATTAGCCAAATGCTCTTAGGTGCCATTGTGAATCCGGAGGCTGGAGTTCGACCCTGATAAAGCTGCTAGTCAACTGTGTTTTCTCTGGTTTGCATTATTTTTGATTATTGTGAATATCATGTGTTGTTTGGAACATGTGCCGCTCTGATGCATTTTTTTTTTTTTTTTTGCAGTAAACACTGAGAATTCATGCTACAGAGCCAAGAAAAAGTATTTGCTCCCTCACATGTTTGCTTCTATTTTTCCTTTTTTGACCAACTTACAGGCTCAAGATCATTAAACAAATGTTAAAATCAGACCAAAAATAACCTGAGGGAGTTTTCAAATGATGTTTTTTTTATGAAGTGGGAAAAAGCTCTCCAATGCAAACTGGCACTATGTGAAAAGTAATTGCCCCCTGAACCTAAATACTGGTTGCAAAAACTGACTGATTCTTTGAAAAGAATGTTTTTGAACAAACCTCTTTCCATAACGGCTTTATTTCAACCACATTACCACATTGTGTTATTTTGATTCAATACCAGACTTTGACTAGGCCACTTTGAAATAATCATCTTGTTTTTCTTTTGGGGGGGCGGGGTTGCCATTCAGGAATTGAAGTTACTGGTGTGCCTTTGATCATTAAGCTGGTTTGTAAGCTTAAGGTCAAGAATATGACTAGATGTTCTGTTAAAGAACATAAATCAAGGTTTAACTAATTATTGTTATTAAGTCATTCAGGTCCCAAAGTGGCCTTGCTGACCCAGACTATAATGCTGCTGTGATAGCATTTTGCTAAACCCAAGGGGACGCACACGTTCCAAAAGGTTTCACTTTTGCCTCATCAGAGTATTTTCACCAAAAGTAATTGGGATCAAGAAGTTTTCTTGGAAAATTTAAAAATGTCCATGGTTGTTAAATTTCTATAGATAGGGATTTATGTGTTGGTTACACGTCTGCTTCCTGTTGTCAGACAGGTTGTATTTAGATAATTTCTTAAATCCAACAGTCTGACACTTATTAAACCTATTATTTTAGTTTAGTGTATTCATATGTTCACATAGGACCAGCTTGGTTTGCTGTATCACCCATAAACCTTTATTTGAAAACCATTTTTTGTATTTAATGTTTTTTTTTTGTCTGAAATTAAAGAACTATTCAATTACTTGATACATTTTAGCATGACAAATCTAGCAACAACAGATAATGTTGAAACAGACTAAACTAGTCTAAGATTAGACTAGTAAGGGATGCAGTAGCCAAGCAAAATGTGGGTGTTATTGTTTCTGCCTCCAGTTTCGAAATAGCAGAAAATAATCTATGCTCATCCACTGTGAAGTTTCTAAACAGACTTGTGGGTCAGACCTTCTCAGGAGAGAGAAAGAACTCATGAGGGTGCAACAGAAGTGAAAACAGACTGCTCTCCATGTTTAATAATCAGAGGTGGCCCGAGGAAGATAAAGTGTGTGGGGCTAAAAGTGAAACTCCTGCAGGAAAAGCCGGAGAGGAGCAGAAGAGAGCAGAGGCTGTGGGGATCTCCTGCAAGGAGGCCAGCCCTGGGTGGTTCTCACTGAAAGCCTATTTGCGGATGAAAGTGCAACAGCCCTGGGGTCCACTCGCACGGAGAGACGAGGGCAGTGATTAAGAGGGCGCAAGGGCAGGACGGCCCTTTAATTTGGAGCCGCGGAAAGAAGGGGAGCCGGCACTGGTGTATCTGTAGCCAGACAATGGCGATTACCTTCCTCTTTATCTGACGAAGAGAGGGCTTTGAGAGAGCAATCTGAGGAGCGGAGGAAATGGCACGACACAGGATTAGTGGCACAACAGGACGGTAAATTAAATGTTGGAGATGAAAGAATAAGGCTCTGACATGCATCAATAGAGAGCATTTGCTGCATTCTAATAACAGCAGCCGAGGAGAAATACCTGTAGAGATTAGCCTCTGTGTGGAAGAGAGAGAGGGTGGAAAGGTTCACAATCACATCAATGACTTGCACCGTCTTTTATCATGTGACAACACTTATTAGAGAAGCACAGAGAAGCCAAAATGTAACTTTGCTGTAAGTTGTGTTGAAATGAAATTGTGAAAGCTGGCAATTAAAACAGGATCACAGATATGGCTGCCAAGTGGATCCACCTGGAATGTCCTCCTAAAATAAAAGCAGAAGTTTAAAGCCATTATCACATTGTATCCTTCCTGTAAACTTGATTCTCTGCAGCTTCCTAATGTATAGATGGACCCGCTGAAGGGAGCATGCAGCTATAAATCTGGTCAGATAAAATAGTTTTGGGGTAAAACTTTCAATAAGTTAAAAACAATGGTGCAAAGTTATTCTCTGTTTTTGGCTCTAGGTTAACTGGCTGCAGGAATTCAAAGATTACCAGGTAACCTACAGAGGAGGTTGTGGAAGTCATATGATGATAATGGGATTGAGGAGGGATATTGTACAAACCCAAAGGTAGAATAGGAAGAAAATTCAACTATGTTTTTGGCCAGTTCTCCTTTTATGTTGGTGTTTGTTTGCGTAGTTTGTTCTCTGAGATATTTGTGTCATCACAGCTGACAGATTAGCCAAAAATTATATTCAGGGGTCCTTCCTATGTTAATGGATTGTTAAAGCCGTATACTCCAAATCATTGGAGTATTTTGGTCCTCAGACCAAAATGTGATCTCAAAGACCAGGTATAAAACTCTTGCTCTTTCAACACTGTTGAACCAGTTTCCTTTGGTTTTACATTTTAATTGTAGTCTTGATTCATTTAGCTGAAGCCATTCTCATTCAAACATGATTTTCCTTATGGTTTTGGATGTATTATTTGTTCTTAATGATTTGCATCATTTAATTTGTCTTCAGTCTTTTCATTCACTCACTAAAGTCACTCATCCGCCATAGTGTTTACTACTTCCAACTGAAAAGCTCCATTCTTGTGCCTCTTGGGATGCCATCTGCCTAAATACACGCAGAGCAGAATAAGCTTTGAGCTTTTTTTAATGTGTTGTTAAATACTGCAGGTTTTTGCATGTCTTATATAAAATTGTTAAAATCGTGTATCAAATCCTTTAAAATACATCACTTAGTGAGAATTCCTGTGTAACAGGTAAGTTTTTGAGTTACCAAAAAATGTCAATATGAATGCAAAACAGAGGCAATTTTAAGAAATTTCCTCATAACGCCACACAAATCTCAACAATGCATCTACACTCCAGTAAATATTCTACAGTTTTAGTCTTTAAAAGATGTACATTTTATTTATTCAAACCAACAATTCAAAGAACTGACGTGATTACTGGACTTTATTAAAAAGTTCTTGCAAAAGTTGCAACCTTCGCGAGCAGAAAGCAACGAAACCAGCCACATTTGAGACTTAATTAGTGAAAATCAGCAAGCACAAACATTCTCATTAGCGATAAGCGGTGAGTGACAGGTATTAGAGATGAAAAGTTGGAAAAGGAAAAACAGAGATGAATAACAGTGATGGCGTGAGTTAGAAGTGGGGAGGATGAGGCGTGAGCGACAGCTGACGGGGGAAGCGGGAGTGAGGAGGTCCTGAACACGCGCAGCAATGATTCAATCAGAGAGTAGCTTTATCTAGGTTATTACTACACCGAAGCAAGATGATGAAGAGGAGGTTTGCCTTAATCTTAGCCACAATGGGAGGGAACAAAGGCGTGCTTACAAGCACTATCAGCCACAAATATCAAATCAGCTCTGGCTGCACCTAATCCTGCCAGACAGCATTGTTGATTCAGTGAACCTGCGGTCACAATCTTGTGAAGCTGCTGCACACACATACTCTAACATTCACATGTACACTTATATTAAGATGTTTCACTTTCACTATAAACACTCTACCCAAGCTAAATTACAGCATTAAGTTACATTTTTGTCATCTTTTGACTGCATTTAGACCTGTGCATTATTACACACCAACCAAGCGTTACATTAGGACCACCTGTCTAATACCATTTTGCAGCCGAAACAGCTCTTACATGTCAAGGAATGGACTCTACCTGCAGAGATGGATAAATGCAGCCTCAGAAAGTATGAACACTGTCTGGTTTCCCTTCATCCTGGTCCCTAAACCAGGTTAGTTTAGTGCTTGTCAAAGCTGTGGACCTGGATATGCAAATGGTTTGAACTCATCTCTGGACTGGCTTTTTCATTTCTGGACTTGGATTCCCCATTTCTGGATATGTTAGTTGCGGATCTTTTAGGTCCTGTAGATTGTGAGATCCAGCACATCACACAGATGCTCAGCTGGATTGTGCTCTAGGCCAAGTCATCACCTCAAACGCATTGCTGCAATCCTCAAACCCTTCCTGAAGCTTGTGTGTTTTGTGATAGATGCATCATCCTGCTAAAAGATGCCACAGCACCCTTTTCTCTGCTTCTAAATCAGTATGGTAGTATGATGGGACTGGTTGCCTGGTTGTGTGAGTGGCAGATTTTTGCTGCAAAAGGCAGAAAATAGGAAATTACCCATGTATGTGGCACATCTGAGGTTGTTAAATCAGTGGCATGACAGGCTGTAACTTGTTCAGGCCACAAATTGGCTGGGGCAAAATATTTATAAAGAGACAAAGATGAGAAACAGAAATAAAAAAAAAGAAACTAAAGGGCCGAGGAACCAGCACCAAACAAAACAGAAAAACAACAACAAAATGTCAGCCATAAATGATACATGCCCCCAGCAGTTTCATTTGTCCAAAAAGTTAGAAAATGACATGGGCATCTCTCAAAAGATAATGAGCCAAAACAAGAAAGAATTAAGAAATCTGCTTTAATTTATGATATAAAAAATATTTATACCATTCTCACTAATGAATAAAAAAAAATCTTTATTGGCATTACAGCAAATAAACGCATTTTATTCCCTGACCAGCGTTTTGCATAGTTCCTCAGATATTTAGACAATTTATCTTCGGTGATAAACTCCAAGTCTTTGAGGTCGGAAAGCCCCTGTGCCATCATCCTAATCTTACACTCTCTCCACCGATTCTCTGCCACATTCAAGTTGGGACTCTTGGTTCCTACTTGCTAAAATGAAAAGATTAATTTAAGCCTATATCAGCCTGGGATATTAACAGGGCTTGACTGTATAGGAAGTGCGACATAATGTCAGCTTGTTTCTTGTTGGGGTTTCTTTTGTTCTGAAAGTCAAGTATGAGCTGAATTTTTTTAAACTAGACATTCTGTATTGGTGGGACTGTTGTGTTCTTTTAAGCTATTTTATTGCTTAACATGTTCTTTTAGGATGTGAACCCTACACCGTCTGTTAGATGGATAGCATACATTTGCCATATAAAATGTGCATTAATGTCAGTGGTAAATGTGCACACCCACTTGTGTGTGCATGTGGTTGCATCATTCTACCTGCTACCATATATACTTTGTATAACACAGAGACATAATCAGTGTGGTTCACGTCACCTGCCATTAGTCATGCAGTTGAGCCTGATTGCTGCTTTACCCTAACCAGATCCTTAAATTGCTTCATGACCCATCTACCCTCTCCCCGTCATTGTCCTCAGGGTCCCAGGAGCAGCACCAGCGGCAGCGGCGGGAACGTCCTTGCTCAGGATGACACTTGACTGAGGGAAGAGGACAGTGGCAACTTCATTATCCGCCAATAACAGGCTAATTATTGTGTTTGTTAGCAACAAATCAGAGCACAACAGACTGCATGTCCCTGTCCTGTTTTGAGCATCTTAATTACTTACCCCCCCTCCATCACCACCCTTTTCTCTGTTGCCTCTGCTGCTGTTGTTATTTTGCATATAAAAGGAACCCGCTAATTGTCTACCCTATAAATA
The DNA here is from genome assembly GCF_011125445.2 of Fundulus heteroclitus. Classification (NCBI taxonomy): domain Eukaryota; kingdom Metazoa; phylum Chordata; class Actinopteri; order Cyprinodontiformes; family Fundulidae; genus Fundulus; species Fundulus heteroclitus. Next base: position 9,417,466 of record NC_046379.1, on the reverse strand, counting down.
TTCGGCATGCAATTAGCGTCCTGGCCTGCCTCTGTGTTGTGTTATCACCTCGCCGTTTGGTATGCGGTGACGACCGCACACTCAATTCCTCCGTATCTAATGGGAGTTTGATAGCAGCTTAAAACTTTTGTTTTTAAGAACAAACAACACCGAGCGCCTTCCTGTTGTCTCACTCTTTAGATTTTGCTTTGAGGAAGGAGCGGTTCAAAAAGGCGTCAGCAAGAGAGCAGAAGAACGTTAATGCCACACAGATTATACCTGTGGAAGGTGAGTTTTAGAGGGCTATCAAAGAATAGCCTGAAATTATCAGATTGTTTAAAAACAACAACTTTGAAATAAGGTGAAAAAGGAGCGAAAATAATCGGACGCTCTTCTCCGCCTCGCACAAAACCCAGGAATGTGGGAAAGGGGAGAGGTGCACGAGTGAAACAGCAGGGGTAGGATGGGTAAGAGAGCCTTCATGGATGATTGGAGTCCTATTTGAGCTGCTAAAGTGCAAATGTGAACTTCTTTCATCTCCCTTCAGGGTCACTGTCCACGTAGAGAAGGGCCCTGTCATCCTGCTCTCACTTCCCCGCAGAGAGTTTCCCACATCTTCAAGAGTCCCACCAAACAGAGCCATGGCACCCAGCGAGAACAAGGCTGCTCAGTGGGATCTGCCTCAGGCCAAAGCAATGAGAGAGGGACTGCAGTAAAGGAAGCAGTGGCACCACACAGAGACAGCCTGCTTTGAGTACGTTGGAGAAGTAGGAGAAAAGGAAAAGTGTGATGTGGATGTAAAATGTTATATGTTGTTTTAAGATATTTCTTCTCTCGCAGATAAATATCTAAAAGGTGTGTTGTTTGCACGTTTTGAGGCCTCCATTGTATTTACCGCTTCGAAACATGTTTGGCTGTGGCTAAAGCTGCAAGTCTTTAAACGTGTCCACCAGCTTTGCAGATCTAGAAACTAAAATCTGTGCCTATTCCTTTGCAATATACTATAGCTCATGACACATGGCCATGTTAGCCATGCTAACACCTGCATATGCTTTGTAGCTCTGGTTGTGTGTTTAGGATTCTCGTCCTGCTGGAAGGTTAACCCCCAACTCAGTCTCAAGGCCTTTGCAGGATTCCTCCTGTATTTATCTTCATCCGTCCTTCCATCAGTTCTAACCAGCTTTGTTGTCTCTGATGAAGACAAAGAATATTTCTGCCAGCGCCAATGTTTCTCCACAGGGATGGTGGTGGGTTCAGGGTGATGTGCAGTGTTTGTAGAGTTTTGCATGTTGGTTAAGAGATGATAGGTTTGTGGTTATGCAATACTCTTTCCTTTTCAAGGTAATGGACTGAAAAGTGCCCTTTGAGATTTTTAAAGCATGGAATATAATTTTGTAACCTGACCCTACTTTAAGCTCCTTCACAATTTTAAGCGGACAAGCAGTCTGCTGTGTTCCCAGTTTTCATGATGTTGTGTGTTCAATAATGTTCTGATTTATACTGACATTAGATTACATTAGGCTAATTCTGTTTTTATAATGTTGAGTTTGTGTACAGCACTTTTGGTCACCTTGTGTGTAAAGGGCTACATAAATAAAGGTTGATTGATTGATTGATTGATTGATTGATTGATTGATTGATTGATTGATTGATTGATTGACAAAAATGATTCAGGTATAGTTCCTTCTAGTAAAATACATAAAAATGTGTCAAATGCAAACATTTCCCAGAGTGTGAATACTTTCGTAAAGGTGTGGTGTTTTTTCCAAAGCAGATTATTGGAAACATGGTTAAAGTGAGATGAAATAAAGCAGGTGCCGATTTATAGGGGTCAGCGGGGGTGGTGGGGAATAAGACTGACCCTAGTCTCAGTGAAGAGCCTGACTGGAGCCTGAAGGCTTGTTAGAGGCAAAATCCTGAGTGTTCCTAATTGGGCCGGTCTGGACCAGGCAATCAGAGAGAAAGAGGGCAGTCAGTCTCAAGATCTGTGTTTGGAGAGGGCTGGGTGGTGGGGGGGAGGGAGAAGGAGTTACTCGTGAATGGGGGGCTCCTCAAGTCACATGAAAGTTTGTGGGGATGAATGTACCATAATTAGATTAATAAGAAGCTTAATTTATCGCAGCAGAGGATATCAGCAGCTCCACGTTAGAAGCAGGCCAGGAGATTAGCCCCAATCGGCGTTTCCAAAACACGATTAGCCCCCCGACACAAAGACTGGGCTCTTTTGCAGGTTCCTACCACAAGGGCTAGGATTAGAGAAACATGTTGAATAATCAGCAGTGCCCCACGTGCTCCGTTAAAGTCGGCACCTCATCCAGGGGTGTGGAGCAACCATTCTCCCCCTCCAAGGCCCTCTCACATCACTTGTCAATAAGGCTTTTTTTTAGAGCCATTTAAAGTCAAGAACAACTACCGGACGGTCCTGCCTGTTAACGCTAGTCTAGAATTTGTCTAGTTTCTTTTTGCCACATCGAGTCAAGTCCAGTAAATTAGCATACTGGGGTGTGTATGGCCACTAAGTCACCAGGATGTCACAACAATCCGCAGGAATCAGCAGCTTCGGAGCCAATTGACTGTCCCACCATGAATGCCAATAAAGACCTCAGCGTATGCTTACTCCAGTTCAAGCCACCAGACTTATGCGTCATGAATGCAGAGCTCTTACTAAGCCTCAGATCCCTTGATCCTCTACATCCTCCACATCCGGCCTCTTGTTTGAGAAAAAAGAAATCCTGATGGGCCCTGAGCCAAGATTTTATGCGGCGAATCCCATCTGAAGAAAATCAGGTTGCCCCTGATAGTTATCGCCTAAAACAATATCAACAGAAATGTCACATCAGCAAATTTTATGGAGAAGAGGGCATTTTGACATGTATGTTTCTGATCACTTCAAGTTCAATATTAATTGCACACATCTGACATAAAACTGCATCATACCAGACTTACAACTAACAGCTGGATGTGGGTGTGTGAATGGACAGATGTATGGAAGCACAAATAGTGATATTATCTTGAATGCATTTCCAGATCTATTGGATGGATGGATGGATGGATGGATGGATGGATGGATGGATGGATGGATGGATGGATGGATGGATGGATGGATGGATGGATGGATGGATGGATGGATGGATGGATGGATGGATGGATGGATAGATGGATGGATGGATGAATGGGCCCCATAATAACTAGTGGGTCCTCACAATGTAGTATTTATTGGAAAAATTGGCCTTATACAATAACAAACACACACATACATAGATCTCCAATCTCCTTCACTAACTTAACAATTGAGTTTTGTAAATAATACTTTAAATAAAAAGAATTCTAAAAATTTCATCTAGAAAAATATGCAACTTTGACTTTTAAAATGTGTAGAAACTCTGGTTTCGGTCAAGCCAGGACACACATTATCAAGAGTTTAAAAAGCGTGATTATTAATCCCTTAGCTGTCACCATCACTTTGTTAAGATGTCCTATTTACCCTTGAGCTGCCAGCAAACTTTTACACTCCCCTGCTGTTGTGCCACCATTGCAGGCCAATTATCCTGCATGACTATGCACCACCATGCATTGGTGATAATGTGTGCAGAGTCAAGACGTCCTACAGAAACTGTTCACTGGAAGGGGCTAGACCAGCAAACCAAAGCATACTCAGCCATGTACACAGCTACAGCAAGGCGGATTGCTGTTTGCTTGCTGTACGGGTGTGTGGTTAAACGCTAAATACAATGTGGAACCTCTTCTTTGTATTTCTGATAATTCAGTCCAAACCCTATAGCCTAAAAGGGCAGAAAGCAAAAAATAAAATAAAAAAAAATAAATAAATAAAAAAAATAAAAATCCAAGGACCTGAGAGGTCCCAAATAATTATATGAATCAGACCGGACATTAAAAATAATAATAATAAAATACCCATCTATTAAGCCATACATACATAAATATATTTGTGGTCTCATACACTCATTTACAACTGAGTTCTGGAAAAAAAAAAAAAACTTTAATAGTTGTTTCAAAAAAAGGATAAAGAATTATGGAAATTTTCTTCTGGAAAAATATGCAGTTTTGACATTTAAAATTTGCAACAACTCTAGCTTCAAACAAGGCATCACACAGTTAATCAGCAGACTCCACTGGTCGATAAAAGTTAGTTTTATTTTTGACAGTGCAGGGAGTTGTTATAGTTTCTGATGGAGATGAGGACAACTTTCACT
>NC_046379.1:8620353-8665276 GCF_011125445.2 Fundulus heteroclitus | reverse complement strand
CATGGCCTCCAGATTATTCCCAGGGACTGTTAGAATAACAGGTGAAACTCTTACGAATTCTGGCCACCCACAAAAAAAAAAAAAAAACACTGTTAAAATACAGGCAGACATGAAAAGAACACAAACTTTATCTTTTAATTTGATTTTTTTTTTTTCAAGTTGTTTCATCCTGGACAACCAATATGCTGCAGAAAGATTTTCTTCATGCATTCCAGCATGAGGCAATACAAAAACGAATGTATCAGAATGTCCTGAGCAGCAGCAGTGCCACATCTGTCACTATATTCATATTCATGACATCTTTTTATTGTGTGGAAATGTACATACATTGCCTCTAGATGGTAGTTTGTGCACTGCTGCGGTTGTTTGTTCTGATAAAGCCAACCTTCCTCCCCCACTTTCCTTGAGATTTCTGAGAGATTCTTTTCTGTTTGCATTACCTTCAGGCAACATTTGCTGACAAATGCCGCAGATGGCCCAAAGGTAAGCAAGAAAGGGGATTAAGCTCACATAAAAAAAATGTAAGGAGGCATGCTGATCATTGCTGATTCTATAATTATATATAAGATCAGAGTAATGCCATTCTGCAGGGAAAACAGCTAATCAGAGAACTGCAAGGTGGCATTTTGCTTTACACGCTGATTGTGTCGGCAGCGTGTGATCAGAGCTAGCTATTAATGCTAATGTCTTTTTACTGCCTTCAAACCATGGAGGCAGGTAATTAATGTGCCAGTGAGGCAGAGATGTTACGGACAAGACACAAAAAAAAAACATTAAGTCTGACACTTTGAATTCTGATGAGCTGCTTTGTCTTCTGATGCAAGAAAAAGTGTTACAAGGAGGGTACACTTGGGTTCTGAAAGCTGAAAGAAGGATGCGCGTTTCCAGTTTTTCAGATAAATATATGAAAACTAGGGTCAAAAATGATTTTACATAAAAGGAAACCCGGATAAAATGCAAGCAATTTATAAGAAAATAATCTATAAAACACAGCAGGGTCTTCACATTCATCTGTAAATTGTGTTTCACTTATCCAAGGTTGAGTTGTTGAGGAAACCCAACAACGTATCCTTCCCTCTTCAGCTCTATCTGAAGGATCCCAAGCTGTTCCCAGATCAGAGGGGATACACAGGGTCGGGGTGGGATTCATTTTCAGCCCTGGAGTTTCATGCCTGTTGAGTTTCATAAGATAACAACCTATTAATGTTTTTAAAAATGCCGATTTATTTCATATTTCATCCTACTCCCTTTCACTTCACATGTCCAACATCTTTCCTTACCCATTTCATCAGGGGCGGTTCTAGACAGGGGCCAACAGGGGGCCCATGCCCCTGTAGAAATGGCCCTGGCCCCTGTTATGGCCCCTGTACTAAAAGCATGATGTTAAATAAACTTCTCATAATTATTTGCAATGGCAAAGAAACCATAACTGATTGGTCACTTTGACCAATATTATTTTTTACCTATACAGCTTTACTCTAAAAAGAATTTAAAACTTAAGATGTTTCACATTTAGCTTTAGCCGTATTGAGCAGGGGGCAAAGTTTTCAACTGCTAGGGGTCTGAAACCTGCAGTTCCAGAGCCACAAGTGCCTCACTTAATATTATTACACAGTTAAATATTGCCGTTTTATTGTTTTTAATTTTTTTTTGTTCTGTGCCCCTGTGAAAAAACACTGGCCCCACCTTGGCCCCCTGGTAAATTTGGTCTAGAACCGCCCCTGCATTTCATCGTCCTCATTTGACATTTCAAAGTGCGAGCTCATTTTACTGAAAAAGCAGCCAATTTTTGCACATGTAGCAGCATCTATTTTAGCAAAGAAAAGAAAAAAGAAAAGAGCTGCCAGGGGAGGCGGAGGCAGCCCAAGGATAGCGGTAGCATTGTAGCATATGTGATCCACTCTACAGTGTCATAACTTAACAGCGGCCCAAATAGATCAATAAAGAGAACAAGGGCCTTGCGGTCCAAATATCAGACCGGCTCACTGCTGGGAATTGTCCCCGTCCTCCCGATTAGCCACTCCAGGCCTGTATATGTAGACTCTCTCGAGACCTGCTCTGAGCACTGAACAAAAGATAACCCAGAAAATTGATAGATGACAGCATAAGTACATACCTACAAATACATGGCCATATTTTATCCATTTGAATTTATGTAATTTAAACAGATAATAATATTTTCAAAAACATTGCTTATATGCTGATGATGCGTTGCTATTTCAGGATGATGCAAGACCCTCTCTTAAATAATAGTCTCAATCAGAATCATATTTATTTGGCCACAACTGTGTTCACAATCAATGAATTTGACTTTGGTCACAGCACTCAGAATATTGTTTTGTTTTTTTATGAAGAGAAAGAGTTCTCAACAATTTCAGACTATGAATCAGAACAATTCAAAGGCCGTTCCAATCTTCTCTAATATTCATCTCTCTCGCCAACCATTCCTATACCGATTTAAAATTTTAGGTACCTTTGCATCAATATTTCTAATAGGCTAAATGAGCTGACAAAGTTTAGTTCTATCCCATTACTCAAATGAATCAAAGACAGTGTTACGTGATGGAAAACTCTCCCTTTCTCACTCATGGGAAGAGTGTCTGCATTTAAAATGATGGTCCCAGTTATAACACACTATACCTTCTCTATGATTCCAGTTAAACCACCCCAGACATAGTTCAAAAATGTTTATGATGTTATACCAAATTCTTACGAACATCTAAAACCTCCATGCAGTTTAAAAACTGTGAAAAGCTAAACATTTAGGAGTATTGGAACTACCAAACTTTTAGATATGTTACTGGGCATATAGATTACAATGTATCTTAAAATTGATTTCAGTCTATGGATATAAATTGAACAAACATTATTTACAGAAATCTGAATCTCTTGTATTCCAGTCACCCTTTTAATTAAGGAGCTGATCTTCAGGGAGATTTGTGCTGACGCCTTGGTGCCTAGCATATGTAACACCCCACATTAGTAAAACCTGCATATGTGGGACAACGGACCTTGCAGGCATGGTCGACCACCATGCTGTGCCCCCTCTTTGCTATGGTTGGCCCCATCCTGCACCTACATTTTGCTATACTACAGACAATTAGGACTTTGGGATTGGGGTGTGGGAGACTGCTGTGAGCAAGCAGCGAGCTCACAACCCCAATTTTAATGTATTTTCGACATACACATCTACATTCATCGCAACATTCCACTTTACCACAGACAATGTGGGTTCAGGGCCATGGCGTGGTCCTATTGCTCCCACCCCAGTACCCTGCTGATTTGGCGGGGACTAGGAGTCCAAGGATGGCATATGGTCCTTTGACCTTATTTTGAGGGAGAGTACAACATGGGTTGCATTGTTTGTGTGATTGTAGGGCCACTACCTGGAGTGGTGGGCTCCCATCTGGGGGCCTATTGCTCCCAGGGGTTTGTCAGGCCATGAGCCAAGGGGGCTACCCTGAGCTTGGTCCACTTGTCCTTTGCTGCTCTAGGGTGCTGTGTGTTACAGGATTTCTACCGTTCTTGCCACTCTTACATCTGTGAACCTCCAGGTGACAAACTCTGCTTGCATGCACCCACTCAACGCAAACACACCGATTTTTTTTCACATACTCTTCAAATCTCATGAATCTGACCTGCAATCACTGCACGGACCTTTCCACACCTCTGAATGTGAGGCGTAGCTTCTCTGATCTGTGCTGTCAGCCACAGAGTGGGAAGCTGAGGCAATTGGCCTTCCTGCAGAGGGGGTGATGAGGCAGAGATGTGATGATTAAACAGATGAGTGTGGACATTTGTGACCTCTGGCTACAGCCGGGCCTTGCGAAAGCAACCCCACCTCCGAGATGAAGACACTCTGAAGAGCTGTAGCTCTCTATGAGTGTTGTTAAATGATTGGAGCCGCGACGACAGCTGCAGTGCTATCTCCACATGACTTCTCTTTATGCATCAGCAGTACATGAGCATTTACTGCTGAGGGGAGAAATACACTGTACAGGTTTACGGTGACTTCTGCTCATGACCAATGTGTGCAAATCTCCTGCGCCTGAATTCCTGTGTCAGTTCCCTGGATGTGAGGCCAGCAGTGAGGATAAGGTGATGCTTGTGCAGATCAAAGGCAGGTGAAGGGGAAAGTGCAGATATGAGGTTAAATGTGCTGATTTGATGTCAACGTTGCTCTGGGATGGATTACAGCCCCTTCAGCTGCAGACGCTCTGCAGGTGATCTAAGCACTGCAAGGATTAGGATGTCATGGCCAGAACCGTTTTACATGCTATAATCTAAAAATGGATTTATAGATGCACATTGTGCAGTTTTGGCAGCAAGGTGTAAAGATAAAGCCTCGCTCAGGTGGGTTCATCAAGTTCACGATTCCCCAAGACTTCTCAGCAAAGCTGATTGAGAGCAGAAGGAGAAATAATTCTGTTTTCTGGCTTAAATGTATTCTGGTGAGTTGTAGTTGATTGAAAAAAGAACACCTTAAATAACCTCAGGCCATTTTCTACAGATGAGGTTCAACTAATTAACAGACATGCTGTTATGAAATTAAAATAATACTTTAAATTAAGGTTATTTAGGTGAGTTCCAGGCTTGATTGATGAACATTGTAACAGAAAAAGATAATTTGTTATGATTGTTTTTATGCATGACGTGTATTCAGGTCATTAACTTGGACAACAATAATGAGAAAAAAGATAATCTAAAATGGGTATTCTTTATTCTGGGAAAGGAAAAGGATCATAAGCCTGTTGTTTGCAACAAATCCCAAAGCCTGGCTCAGTGATGTTATGCAAAAGCATAATTATTAAGTGAACACAATAATTAATTTCACAGATTAATGAGCTGATGTTGAAATGTATGAAATTGATGTCTCTCTGAAGCACCGTTGAAATAAAATCCACAGGAATATAATCTGAAATCAAATCAAGAAGCTCTGCAACATGAACTAAGTTTGAAGTTGTGGAGGTGGAAAGCATCATTACATCATAATATAAAATTGCAGATCTTGCACATCTTAAGTGGATGTGTAGGTGAGGTATCTGCTTGGCCCGTTTCTATTACATGAGGAGAACATTAGCAGTATTGGTTCACTGATCCAAGAAATCTTTAAAGCATAAGAATAAGGATGTTTACCAGAGTTTTATTGCAGATAAAAAGGTGCCTGTAGTCTGAAATTCAATTTCTCTTAAGAGACATATTGGCATTAACCTATCACTCGTATGGAGACAGAATGAGAATCAATTTGTGATAAATTCTGCATCGCTATTTTTTATCTTCAAAACAAATATCTTTATTCAAAGACTATTCGTTTTGATGTGTTGTGACTTTCTTCTGTTTGAGTTTTTTTTTTTTTTTTACTTCTAGTTTAATCAAGTTTTCTCAGATGTTAGACAAATAAGTTTTTCAATGTCATGTGGGTTTTAAAAGCGACATTGGAAAAGCAAATTTTCACTTCTTTCATGGCACCATTAGGTGTGAAAGTCCAGTTAAGATTTTAGAGCGACATACACTGCCTTTAAGAACAAATCTTTTTCCGGATTCAATGGAAAAGCATACTCTGAACAGATTTTAAAGGTATAGCTGAAAAAGAAGAGCGTACGGCTACAGTACTGTAAGCAAAACCAAGACTGGAATGACAATGATGACACTTCGTAATGTTCAGTAGTGGGGAACCCGATAATTCAACCAGACACAGTGATGCGCTTAAAAGGTTTATTCCAAATACAACAATTAAACAAAACCGTTAAGAGATGGCAGGAAAGAGTCCACGGTGAGCAGGTGACAGGTATAACTCACAATATGCTCTTTACAATGGGGATGGTGGGCTAAACAGCCAGATGTGAGTCTGAACAAGCTGATGATGGGCTGAACAGGCACGACAATCCAAAGGGCAAGGTAGGAATTAAAAAATCACAAGCAGTCCAGGTCGTGACCAGAATCAAAAAGCTGTAGAGGCATCCAGCGTGGGCAAAGAGAGACGGGACAATCCAGAAAACAGAACAGGGTCCAAAACAGGCGATGCAAACATTAACACTGGACATCAATTCACACACAGGCAGGAAGATGATCTGGCACTGACTGGCTGTGACAGGCTGGTATAAGGGTCTCAGGTGAAGCATATGCAGGCTATCAGACTCAGTGCCAGCCCGAAAACAACAAATGACTGATAGAAAGCATGACACCCTACTACTTACTACTGGACACCTTAAAATGAGCTAGCAGGGAAAATTGTTCAAACTAATCCCTAGAATAGAAATATCTTTATTGCCACACAACGGAAGATATTTGGGCATGACAGTGGCAAACACATGTAGACAGGATATACCAGGCTTACACACTAGATTAAAGTGTAACAAACCCAAAATCGAATTTTTTCGTGGATAAATTGTGCTACTTTAATGTTACAGTGCAATTTTTTACATTTTAATTTGAACCTGTTTGGTTCTGCAATATTTGTCTCAAAGCCGAATTAGTGAATTTTCGTATCCGTTCAAATGGTCCACGCTGTCGTCACTAGTATGTGCTTTTATTACCATAGCCCTCTGTATGGGGGTAAAAGAATCTCCACCTCAAAAAACAGTTCCGTGGCAAAACTACCAGATGTCGCCCTGATGGCTCCATCTTTCAATAGTCCACTTTCCCTGTCTTGACAATGTAAATTGTTCTTGGTCAGATCAAGAACCCATGCAGCCATTAGCATGTTTGTAGACACTCATTGAGTCTGTTGTTAACAGCAGAGATTATATAATCTTGCAGTGGTGATGAAGGACCTGCAGAAGCTCTCCTTTGAGCATCCAAGACGTAGCAATGTGCGACTGAAAGAGCTCTCCATCTCTGCAACATTTTCCATCAGTGAGGTTATTTTTCTTACAGTCCTATTGTCTCCCAGGGGACATCCCAGGACAAAACTGGCTGTTTATTAAGCTGCTTCCCCTGAGCTATAGATAGGCTGCTGCACCTGCAAAGCACCACATACATGATGGCCGATGCCACAACAGAGTGAAAGAAGGTCTTCAGGAGCGACCCTTCCACTCCCAAAGACCTCAGTCTCCTCAGCAGGTACTATTCATGCTCTTGGTATCCTCAATGACAAAATTGCTTTAAGCATTGGGGGAAGGAATGATGACCACACAAAGCAACAAGCACTTAACTGGAAAACCTTTTTCTTTGTGTCACAGCCTGAAAAATGAGAAAAATTCCTTTGTTTTTTTCAGCAAAAAATACTTAAATTCCTTAGGATTCTCACAACGTTTATTGATGACACTGATGTGTATTGATAAAACATAACTAATGACAAGAAGAATTTTCTTTTGGTTTACGCTGTCATTACCATAGTAGTTATACCTTTTTGTTTTTGACTAAAGTTTAAAATTAAACTGTGTTTTTTTCACTTATCCCAGGTTAGGTCATGCACACAGCTGGCCCAGGAGGGATATTAGGTCATTCCTCTCCCCAGTGAAACTTTCCACATCATGCCAGAAGGAATTCATAGTCCCTTTAGGAAGTTCTGGGTCTTTCCCCATAGTCTCCTCCCAGAGGGACATTCCCATGAAAACCCTAAAAGGAAGGCATCCTAATCAGATGCCTGAATATTCAGAGGTTCAAGTAATTCTGGTGGTTTGTGGAGATGAAATATGAACTGAAAAGGGGAATGCTTTAGATTTACCAATCAATCAATGTTCTAACTTTTATCATAGTAAGCTGCTGAAATGAGCAACCACTGCATGGTGGCTGGGCTCTCCGTTGGAGAGGGTTTCCATTCCATCCACTCAGAGGGAGCTTGTAGCAGAGCTATTGCTCCCTAACATCAAAAAGAGTCAAGGTGCTTCATCTCATCAAGATGCCTCCTACAAAAACTTCCGTAGAAAGTTTTTTTTATTTATTTTTGAAGATTTTTTATTTGGCATTGTAGTCAACCCTTTTGGTTTTGGACCAGATATCTGTGGATTAGCTTCTTTGTTTTTTAGAATGCTTAGCACAATGCAGTGTTGTAACTGGGTTTGAATGAACTGAGAAATTCATTCCACTTTAATCCTGACCTTGTTCCTGCTGCAGCTGCACAGTTGGAGCTTTCATTTTTTTTCTTCCTATAATTTTTGGCTTTAGGGCAATAGCAACCATTAAAAATGAGTCATGAAGCTCAGTGATGGTCCCCTTCCTCCTCCATAAATGATGATAATGCGCGTAGGAGAAGGTGACTGCAGTTCTTTACCCCAAAAGTACACCCAGCCACCTATTTCCCTGATTTACTTTGTCTCATGCTGTCAAATTTTCAGACTCAAAAACAATCCTCTAGGCTTTCTATCAAGAAAATGAGAGAATGCAAAGGAACACACAAACCAAACATGGACGTTGGATTTTGTTGCTCTTTCTTTCTGAACCTATATGCCATTTCTATAATGGAATTAACTCATGCCCTCTCAATACAGCATATTCCCAAAAGCATGTGCTAATCTGTTTTCTGACACATGAACTTGGATTGCATCCCATTTTTAAAAGTATATTTAAACATTATATCAGTGTTGCTTCAATTTCCACAACTTGATGGGAAATATGACCATTGTTCCAGACATTTATTTGTAAGGTCAGACACTGCTGTTGGACAAGAAAGCATAGGCTGTAGTCTCTGCTCTAATTCAAAGTGTTCAGTTTGATTGATATCAGGACTCCATGCAGGCCACACAGGTTCTTCCACACACAACTAGCTCATCTCTCTCTATCCATGCTTTAACTGACCTTGCTTTGTGTACTGGTGTGTGCAGTCATGTTAGAATATGAAGAACCAAGGGACACAGTCCAAAACACACACAAAATCCTAAAAAATATCCCCAAACCATAATCCTCTCTGCACCTATCCTTCAACTCAACTAAGTTGGGCAAGTGCTGTTCTACCATAAAATGCTACCATAAAGTTGATATATAAACTTTATGGTAGCTCATAAAGTTTATGAGCTACCCCTCATGCTCCTGAGCAGGGTGGGTGGCTCTGCATTTCTAAAGCTTGGGTCCTCTACCAGAGGCCTGGGAACTTGAAGGTTGTTCTTAGTATCTTAGCTGTTACTAAGATTGCGCTCTTCTGGACTGAGATGTCTGATGTTTCTCCAGGTATCTGTTGGACCCATTTCTCCAGAGTGGGGGTTACTGCCCCGAGTACTTCGATGACCACAGACACCACTGTTGTCTTCACCTTCCAGGCTCTTTCTAGTTCTTCCCTGAGCCCTTGATGTTTCTCCAGTTTCTTGCGCTGTGTTTTCCTGATGTTTCCATTGCTCTGAATGGCCACATCGATCACAGCGGCTGTCCTCTGCTGCTTATCAATGATCACGATGTCTGGTTGCTTGGCCATTACCATTTTATCTGTTTGTATCTAAAAGTACTACAGGATCTTAGCTCTGTCATACTCCACCACATTGGGAGAGGACTCTTATTTTGACCTGGGGGTCTTAAATTGGTATTCTGAACAGATGTTTCAGATGCTGGTTGGTTCCTGGGGCCGCTTTGCATAGCTTGCACCTGGGCTCTAGCCTGGTATGGCAGATCTGGGCCTCTATTGCTCTGGTGCTCAAGGCCTGCTCCTGCCATGATCAGTGCTTCAGTGCTGTGCTTCAGTCCTTCAGTCCAGTTCTCTCTAGCCATTGGTAAGATTTGGTCATATCAGCCACTTCAGCAATATATATCCGTTCAACCATCTTCTTCCACTTATCAGGGGTCAGGTTGCGGCGGTAGCAGCCTTAATAGGGAGCCCCAGACTTCTCTCTCCCCAGCCACTTGAGATCAAGACACATGAGATCAAGAGAACAAGAAGAAGAGAAATACCTCATTTCAAGGATTTCAATTCAATTAATTATTTGTATCATCTTTATTACAGAAATATTTAGTCTTTGAAAAGACATCAACATAAATCTTCATTATGACTCCCCATTTGTCAATCATTTGGAGAAAGTATCAAGCATAAATAATTGTGCAAAAAGAAAATATCTTCACTCTTCTCTAAAATACCAAGAAATTTTGGTGTCTCAAAAAGAAAGTGTTTTATAGCTAAACATATAATAAATGCACAAAAACGTTTCTTTAAATGTTTTCAATATGCCATTTAAAGAACTGTAATTTTACACAGAACAAAGTATTCAATAAATCTTTAGTGCCAACACTGTGTTTTCTGTTGGACGGAATGTACAAGAGACCGATATTCTTAGTCATTATCATATGCTACATTTTATTTAGGATAATTGCAATTGAAAAAAAAAAAACATTACCACAAAGACAAATGCATCAAGACAGCAAGTACAAATATACAAATGAACATGGACATTTGGATTTTTCTGATTCTGATTTAGGGCAGCCCAGTTCAGGGCTGAGTTGCACGTGAGACATTTCTCTCTTATCTAAATCTTTGTAAACAGGGTTAAACCACTAATGACTGGAAATGCAAACTAATAGATATCTGAGTGCTTTAAAGGGACCATGACAACAAAAAAATATTTTTTTCCAAGATTTTTGGGGGTTTAATATGATTTGTAGTGCACTGATGAGGCCATATGAAAGGACCAACTGAAGGGTGGTCAGCTTTGTCGCATTGGTCGAAAAAGGTCAGATCAGAAAACAGTATGTGTCTATGTAGATTATCCATCCATCCATCTTTTGACCCGCTTAATCCCTCATGGGGGTTGCTGGTGCCTATCTCTAGCGTTCATGTAGATTATCTTTCTACGTAATTTATATTCTCCAATCAGAGCATACCATCAAGCAAACAGCCTTCTCTCTCCAGTGGAGAGCTGGCAGCCAGCTGCATAAAGTTCCTGTATCACGACATTGCAACTGCCGCGAGATCCCCCTCACGCTGCGGTCTATGGCTATTTATTTCGGTACCACTGTGGATGATGAATCGTGCTGTCAGGTTAAATCCTTTGGTCATCTTGGCCTAGCCTGTCCGACATCCTGCAACACAAGCCATAAAGCCATAATATTGGAGTGTTGTGCTAAGAAGAGAGGTGTGCATGGAGGGGAGAAGGAGTGTGGGGGGGCTTGAGTTTGACCGTTTTTCCAAATATGGTTGTCGTGAACTCAACCAGATTGAGCCGCATATCATTAACGTACCCAACCCTTTCACTGAGGTGGGCCTGACAAGACAACAAGCTGACGATATTTTTTTTAAACAAAATACTTAATAAATACTTCATGAAGGGATTTCAAATAGGTCATAAGTTTGTAAGTAATGTCTAACACAAAACCATCTCAAAGCCAGGGCAGCATGATTGCTTCAACTTTAGGGGAGTCAATGAAGTAATTAGGAGAGATAACGTGCTTTCACACTTGAGGCAGCTTGAGAGGGATCTTTTATTTGGTCAGTAAAACCATTTTTAAGGGGACATATTCATTTTTGCTTTCTAATGCCCCCCTTTTCACATTTAAATCATTTACTTGTGGACCAATTAAATTGGAACAGCAATGCTTTGGTCTGAATTCCCCATTATTGTTGCCCCACAGCCCATCTTTTGCCCCTCTTCTGAGGTGCATCTCAGAGCAACTCGTTTTGGTGGGGTCTCTTCAAATCTAAAGGAGGTCCATGACCTTGTTTAGTAGCTCTGTAGGAAATACTGTGATGTAACTGTTCAAAAAACATGGTAGAGAATAGAGAAAACTGAATGGCTTAAAAAATATGACCCAAACAGAATACCTTCACAGTACCTGTACAGTCTAAATTAAAATTGTCTGCACTCCTAGAGACTCCAAGTACACAAGAAAAGTTTTATTTGAGGTCTAAAAAGGCGAATTTTGCATGATATGTCCGGTTTAAGAGTACTGAGATGTCCTGCCTTAAGAGACCCTACATGGGTCATGTATTTTAATTAAAATCTTACTGCTAGAGCAAGAGCCATTGCTACTAGTAAGAACTTCTTTCACTACATGCGTGTTTAGTATCAGGGATTGCTGCAAATTCAACAACACAATGCAGGCGACTGCCCATCGTGGCTATGTGCTCTTGCAGGAATGAATGTTGCAAGTTCAAGCAGATCATGCTCCCACTTTGATTTGTATGGAATATTCCAAACTACAACCCACCTATCACTGATAGGAGGCTTTCTTATTTCTGATTGACCAACCCTGGATTTGAGGAATTCTTTAGTTGTTTTATCAACTAAAAGTACCTGATGCATGAATAAGTTAATGGGCATGTATTGTGATCACTAAAGTCTGGCAATTCCCCAATTCTTTACTCTTTAGCAGCTTTCTTTCTGCTTTGACAATGGAAACTGAAGATGGGCCTTCACAATAACCCATGTTGACATCATAACAACACACTGTCTAGTCCTTGTTAGTTATCTGACTTTGAACCATACTAAGAAACACTCTTGACACAGTTTGTTTTGCCCTTTTTGTGGGTATGCAGATATCCAAATTGGCAACATAAACAACATCACTGAGAGAGATTATATGACATAAAAATCCTCAACATGCTTTGGAATCTGCAGGGCAGTGAAGGACTGTGTTTTACACCAAAAACAATGTGTTAATCTTGCCTGGAATAAATGAAGAAAAATAACAAATACAAGCCATCAAATTAAAGTAAAAGCCTTGGATATATATTATGCCAGACATTGGTTGTCTGGTATGTACCAAAAAATAAAGTCCAGATTTAATGTCCACTGACAGACAGCCATGCATTTAATTTAGCCCTCATTTGCTGGTTGATTAAGGCAAATGCTCAGACTGACTGAGCAGTATTCAGAAGCTAAATTAGCTGTGTGTGAAACACAGCATGTATGGTTTCTAGAACTGCAATATGACTGTTGACTTGTGGACTGAGATGTGCTTCCAGTTGCCACCACACTACCTTTGACTGTTGTTTCTAAAGGCACAATATCTCCAAGTACTGGTTCTTTTACTCTGATTTACCATCCATATCATTTGTGGTCAAGAAACCAATATCTATGAACCTCTCTGTTTGAGGAGGCAACCGCGGCGCTAACCATAGGGAATAGGCTACATCATTCTGGTGACTCATTGCTAAAACCTCCAAAAATAAAGTTGCTTAATTTTATCCACACTCCATTCAAATAAACAACATCTTTACAGTAGTTAGCATTACTGAGTTGCAGACATTAACTAGCTATGAGCAAACTGATATGTAAGCTAGTCTCAACTGCTTTGCTACATCAAACGACTGTACAGACTATAACACAGTGAAGTCTCTAAACTTATTTCTACCACACTTGATCACAGTTGAAATGGCAGCTCATTACATTTAGGTCTGGTGTTGAATGAAAACCCTTTTTGGATCACTACTACATTATGTAGACCTTTCCTTTTCTCTTTTGTAGTTCTCACCAAGCATCACTTTTACCAAGTTACAATTACGGCACGTTTGTAGTGTTTAATTTAAGATATAATCACAAGTAAATTGGATAAAATAAACTCCGGTCTTTTGAAGAAGTAGGCATGGACTTTGTGTATTTGAACAGATATTTTGTATCTGAGCTTCTTAAATGACTGTGAATTTTAAGAGAGTCTCTTTTGTCCATCTTTTAGATACACACTAGTAACAACACTTCCACAGGGCAACAGTTGGTTGAAATTAGATATTTAAAAATTATATAAAAACAAACATAGCCTTTTGTTCTCACTGATGTAAAACCTAAATAAAATTCTCATTT
Source organism: Fundulus heteroclitus (assembly GCF_011125445.2). Taxonomy (NCBI): domain Eukaryota; kingdom Metazoa; phylum Chordata; class Actinopteri; order Cyprinodontiformes; family Fundulidae; genus Fundulus; species Fundulus heteroclitus. The sequence continues at coordinate 8,651,618 of NC_046379.1, read as the reverse complement.
TATGTCTGTAAAAATTATTTATATTTGCAAAATGCCAGAACAAATGTTTTTCATTATTTTGTGCCACAATTCCTGGTTTAAAATCAAGTTTTAATCTCTGACCACAAATTGTCTATGACTGAGATCACAACTTTGTGTTGACCACTCCAACACACTGACGTTTTTTACTTAAGACACTTTACAACTAATTTGGCAGTATGTTTAAGTAATTGCCTCTTTGACAGACCCATTTGCGCTGAAACTTTTACTTCAATATTTCCACATCATACACTAATCTTAAGTCATTTATTTTGTTCCCTGGCTCACAGGTTTTCCTTTAAATGTAACCGTGGTCCTTGTGGCCGCAAACTTCGATTTTAGTCTCATCAGACCACAGTAATTGTCTCCAGTAATTAAGATCTTTGTCTCCCGAGTTTATTTACAAACTGTGATCTGGCTTTTATGTTTTATGTTTTGACTTTTTCCTTGATGAGGGGCCTCTCAACCTATATGAATACAAGACCCATTTCACTGTGAATATTAATACTATTAGTTATTCAGCCACCATTTTTTTAAAGTCTCTTGTTTTTGTTCGTGGGTTGATTCACACATTTTTTACCTTCCAAAATGGTATAATGGCTGGGCATTCCCACTTTGTTTGTACTTGCATGTAACAGTTTGAACATGTCGCCTTTAAGAATCTAAAAATTGTACCCAAGGATGGACTAGACTTGTGGAAGTCCATAAATGTCTGATATTTTGGCTGATTTGTTTTTGGTTTTCATACGATGTCACAGAAGAACACTGGGCTTCATTTATAGTCTTAATTATATATCCAGATTTGTTCTTTCATTTAATCAAATGTTGTCAATGGAGCAATTAAATGTGGAAGAAGGGAGTTTTTCTTTCCACTTTCCCCATATGTATGAGGAATTCCTGCAAAGTTAACTTCGGCTATGTTTCCTTATGTAGAAAACATTTTATCATTTGACCTAATAAACTGAACTTGACTTATTGTTTATTTGCGAGGATCAAACTGAAATTATTCTATTTAACTTTAAATCGGTCTATATGATATATGTAATTGTCCAAGTATTTCTGTATATTAGTGGGATCTGTTTATTTTGTAAAGCATCTCAGGATGAGATTTGTTGTGAACCGGTGCTGGTAAACCAAACTAATCTAAAACATGAAACATTTGGTCTTAAGTGAGAAAAATAAATGTTATATCTGTTACTATACTGAGGAGACAAAAAGAACAAGCAGGCACACATGGACACACTCACTCCAAGTGGCAATTTAGTATAACCAATTCACCCAGGGGTCATGTTTGTTGATTGTCTCAATTGGATGCATTGGGGCAGTATTTGAATAAAAATAATAAGATATTTCCAGTGATTTTTGTAGTATTTTTACAGGGAGTTCCTACTCCTATAAACCACTCAAACCGCCATATATCTAAGGCCCCATCTAAACGAAGATGAGCATGGTATTTGCCTCAGCGTGATGGTGCCAAGATTGTTGGTATTTGTGAGAGTGAGGTGCATGCAGGTTACAGAGAGCGGCGAAGTTACGACATAATCCTTTAGGAACAGATGTAGCGCGCATGTACACACAGAAAGACAAAAACGTAATTTTGAAACTTATGGACATAAGTAAATATTTGAGGAAATGTCGGATTGCTCTAAACTAAAAATGTGTACCTATTTCCATTAAAACACTGTATCCAGTAACAAGACAAGAGAGCTGTCCATAACCTGAAAAAAAAAACGCACCAAACAGGTATAAATAAATGTTATTGTCCTGAATGTGGGGTGTGTTGTTGTACTGGGTCTCTGCTGCTCATTTGGACGGATCCAGGTCTTTGATGACTGGTTCTCTGTTCAGGTAGGTGGCCCAGTAGACCAGATTGAAGGTACCAAACAACACAGGGAACATGATACGGGAAATGCGGTCGATTTTGCTGACGCTGTTGAAGGTTTTCTTGTTCTGCTCAGGCTTCATCTCCGCTGTGATCTTGTTGGGCTCGTTCAGAGTGAGCTTTGAGATCGTGGGCAGCGTTGAATCTTTGGTGATGTTGGGCGCGTAGTTCGCCACAGCTACAGCGTAGGCGTTGTTTTTCTTCATGACAGCAGCTTCCTTTTTCTGCATGTAGGTTATAACATAGTTGTAAGTTTTCTTCTTTTCATAGCAAAGAATATTATCTATTTATTGATGAATATTAAAGTTATTATTTATTTTCTTTATTTGAGAGTTTTGCTTATGTGAACAATACTAGGAGATAGGGCTGGGCAATATGGACTAAAAATAATATCTTGATTATGTTAGGCTGAATGCTGATATACAATATTTATCTTAATATGTTTTAGTTTTCCAAAAGTAATTGTAAAGAGGCATGTCTGAATCAAACCTTAATCCCAAATGTCTCACAGGCACATTGTTTAACAAACAGCTGTGGATAAATATGAGAAACAGCTGAAAAATATAATGACAGAGTCGCTAAGTTGGAAACACTGGATTGTCGTCTCTAGTTTTCCTTCGAGTGCAGCGCAGCACCCAGTAGCCACCAGTAGCTTCAGAAGCCGCTTCACAGCGAAACAGAGGAGCCAGAGGGGCTTATTTTTCAAAATAAAGTAAATGTTAACATTTCATGATATTTAACTTAATTTTAACCTCTGATTAGGATTAGAATGAGTGTGGGCGGCTTTTATTTTGGTGTGGCAGTACGCCACGATCAAATACATGTAGCGGAAACCATGGGGATAACGCAACATATAGATCATCTCGATATAAATGATATAGTCTTATCTTTTATCTCTTTTTAAAAAATCTCAATATTTTTTAAATCTCGATATATTGCCCAGCCCTACTAGGATATTCCCCACCTGTTGCCCAGTGAGAGATAGATCTCCATATTTATTTCCACTTACAATGACTGAAATTTACAGAACAGCGATAACATCAAGTTTACATTGTTCAATCACCACTACCAAGCATTCTGTTTGTCCTAATTAAAGCTCAGATGTTTAGCTTGGCCATGTTCATGTTGAAGTCACAGTGAACATCAATGCCATTACAAAAAGAGGACTGGAGCAGCTCATGAGTCTGGTAAGATGTTTTTAAAAGGTTTCAAAATAATGTTAAAGCATTCCACTGTCCACAAAATAGTCTGCAAGTGTTGGACGTTTAAAACACCTGCCCACTTTTGTTTAATGAGTTAAACAAGGTTATTGTTGCTGTGTAGCTACCAACAGATCAAATAAATAAAAACAAGAGTAGATTTTACAATGTGAGCATTTCTAATTCAATAACTCGACATTTCATGGGGTGTCTTTAATTGTTCACATATTTACCTTGTCGTTGACAACACTCTTTCCATCCCAGGCCCAGCCTCGCTTGGTGAAGTAGTTAACGGTGGCAAACTCAATGAGCGCAGAGAAGACAAAGGCGTAGCAGACGGCGATGAACCAGTCCATTGCAGTAGCGTAGGCCACCTTCGGCAGGGAGTTACGGGCACTGATACTCAGGGTTGTCATTGTGAGAACTGTGGTCACGCCTGAAAATAAACACACAGTAATGAAAACAGAGGGTTTTAACATCTGTTCTCTGGCATATGTGCTCAGAATAAGCAGACCCCAAATGTCAACAGACCTAAAGGTAGTGTTGCTAAAGTTCTGGAGCCACAAAACACAAGTAAGTGTTGCTTTGGTGTGTAAGTTTGCCCAAACAATGTTAAACTCTGAAACGGTCACTTGTCCCCTGCTCCGATCTGACCAGTGATGGCATGTTTAGCTGCATGTTGTGATTCAACCACTGGTTGTCTTAGTGGTGTCCTTCAAACAATGTGGGCTACATTGATAACTGACAAACTTAAAGGGGAAAACCTGGTCTGATATGGAAATATGGCATCCATCCCACTTTAGATGGTGCAGCTCTTTTTTCTAGGAATCTGGCCAAATTTATTAGTTCTCCGAAATGCTGACAACACAAGGTCTTTGGCATTAAGACAGCAATTCTTAATGCTAAACAGCCAGACAGGACACATTAAAAAAATCCACATTCCCAGAAATACAGGACGAGGAGAAGGAGCAACCACCTTTCAGTCTGATTTATTTTTTAGTCCCAGGCCAATTAATAACTACAATTCTTTTGAGCATTCAAAAGAATTGTAAACTTAAAAAAAACTTAGTTTCCCTTATCCAATCTGCAAAGCAATAAAACCACTTCTGTTTGTTGTTTTGTATTTTCCACCTGGCCCTTACTCTCAGTTTTTAGATCAGTTCCCAGACTTCTTATCTGATTTAGTCTTAAATACTGACAAAGTCATAATAGTGCAGGATGTCTCCCATTTGGTGGTTTTCCGGCAGCAGTGGCAGACATGTTTAAATCCGTTCTCAAAATTTCTGAAGCAGCTACATCTGGTTGCAGGTGCTTTTGCTGAATTTAACTTTTTTTAAGCCCCTTTCATGCTTTGGTATTTTGGTTGGCTATTAATTGCTAGTTAGTGTTTTAAAACTACAACTTGACCCTAAGAAACTGTTGTTCTTGGAAACAGGAAGCTAAATGGAAATGCATTCATATAGTGGCATTAAAAATTAAATTTTCACATTGGTTAGCCTGGTTTGTTTGGATGTTTTTTTTTTTTAAAGAATGGAAATTATCAACTAAACTCTGCCTTTTGCTTGATTACATTCCAAACTCAGGAATGTTATAATTTGAAATGCCTGCACACATAAATATTTATATTGGGCGTCATATGTGGTTATTTTATACAAAGATGATGAACATATACAAGAAATATACGGTGCCAGGAATTTATAATTATTGCTTAATTATTTGACAGATACAAGATGCATATCTAAATTTATACCGTATGTGTATGTTTCAGTTCTATTCAGTTCTATCATTACATATATAAAATGGGAGATTTCTGGTGAAAAAATGTCATTTCCACTACAGAAACGAGGTGAAACTTACCCTTCATCTAAATAGTTAGTGTTTAGATGCAGAAAACGACAGCAGCTGCTGCTCTGTTGCTTTCCTGCTGTGCACACACTTGGTGCAGACAAGTTGTAAAATGTTTTCAAGTGCTTTCTCTTTCATGATCATTCTCTGCCATGCACATTCAGTTTTCTCAGAAGGAAGAAAGATTAGGTTTAAATCACTAACAACCTGCATCTTTTTATTCACTATCAACACAATCAAAGGCTCTAGCCTTTCTGGCACCCTAGGTGAAATCATGGTGGGAATCCATGGCACCCCTAGCATTTGCCTATACCGCTTATAGTCACATGTGTGTATCACATCTGACCACGATATGTGAAGTGATACAGACCTCAAGATCTGGAAAACATCACATGCTAATTGGGTAATTTGCCTATCTCAAATGTTTCAATCTCTAAAATCTTATTTCACATAAATAACAGGCATAAAGACTCTAGTACTCACCGAACACCGTTCTAGCTGGCACCGATTCCCGGTTGAGCCAGAAGGAGACCTGAGAGAGGATGACCGTCATGATGCAAGGCAGATACGTCTGGATTACGAAGTATCCAATCTTCCGCTTCAGGTGGAAGTGAGCGGTCATCACTGTGTATTCACCTGAGAGCCACAGGAACACACAGGTCCACTTTGCATATTAATACGCTCTCATATGAAGAAGAAAGAGGAAAAACATGTAGTATATAATAATTATCACTTATTGATCATTCCACCTGCTCTTGATATAATGGTATCCACATATACAGGAACTTTGGTGTATTTGATATTTACTTATTGGTGTTTCTGGCTGCATTTATATCTATGGTTTGCAGAAAATTTACTAAGTTGTTTTCTGCCTGCAGAGTGAAATACAGCCTGGGATGATGTGCATCCTTCAATTTTCTTGTTTGCTTCAACACTTGAAAACAAGCCAATTTAGACCCATGAAAAGAGAACTGATAAAAGAAAACACTTCAGGACCCCGGAAAATCTCAAAGCAGAAGACCTTCAATGCAAATTGAGATAAGAAGATCCCTTTTCCTCCCCGCTGCGCCCACCCACAGTGGCTGCTAGTTGAGTATATATAAAATATATACACATGAAACATAAATGTGTAAAAAAAAAAAAAAAAAAAAAAAAGAATGTTAGAATCGAGGACTACATTATTGAGCAGAAATCCTATAATATCAATTAAAGAACCTTTCTAAAAAACTGTCCCATTAATTGCATTTTGTACTGTGTAAAAACAAACCCTCCACGTGAGCCTATGACACATGTGAGACAAAATATGGCTCCAACTATATTCACGGAAGACTAAGCATATAGGCGATTAGAGGATCTCCAGATGAACAACATATGGTAAACAGAATAAAAATCGTGTTCCTCGAAAAACAGTTTGAAAAGATTTGGGCCACAGAGGAGTAGAACATCATGAAAGACTCAATCGCTGAACCCTGAGAGCTCACTAGGTCAAGAACCATAACAGCTAATTTCTTTGGAAAGTGTTTACCACCTTTACAATACAGTTACGTTAAAAACAAAATGGCGCCTACAAATGATCAGAAAAAGGCCTTATGTTAACCTTTTCCTGAGGTAGGGTCCATTTCTCTGGGGTTGGGAGCATATGGGATAGACCATCACACAGTGGAAACATAGACTGTAGTACTGCCTGTTCTCAACAGCAAGTCATGGGAGAACAGGCCATTTGATGGTATGTAGCTGTTTTAGTAAACCGGGGAAATCTCAGGCATGGATGACTATGAAGAGCGGACGACAGCCTGTTTTAACCCTAAGAGAGAATGTTGGAGAGATCAGAAAGCAAAAAAGGAGAAGTCAGCAAGCCCACACTGGAGTGGGCTGGAACGCCTAAAGCAGGCCCGGCATTAGGGGAACAAACAAGAGGGGGGGGAGTGTCATGCACAGTGGGGAGGCAAGTCCTTAACTCTACTAAAAAATTAAAGAAGATTACAATTTTGATTAGAATTTATCTGCGATAGACTGGCGACCTGTCCAGGTGTACCCCACCTCTCGCCCATTGACAGAAGAAGATAGGCACCAGCCCCCCTCGCGACCACAAAAAGGGATAAGCGTGTTGGAAAATTGATGGATGGATGGGTTATAATTCATTTTCCAGAAACAAAACTAAATGTCAAATACATCGTTACACACTATAGCAGACATATTCAGAGCTTCTGTTTACGTTAAAACATTAAATGCACGTTTGCAACAACCAACGCCTAAAATCAATTGTGGTTTTTAACACGGACGCAGCACAAGCACTTAAAACAGAAGAGAAATTAAAAATCATCTGCGCCCCAAAAGTGCTTTTTCGTCATCTATCATATCGTGGTGTGAGGAATTGGCGAATTGCCGCCGCTTGCAGCTGCAGGCGCCCTGCTTGATGTGAGAAGATGCTGCAGCCATGCACACTGCACAGAGGCTGACAGGCTGTAGGCTCAAGGTGGGGGGCCATAGGGAGGTTCGGGGGATGAGCGGGGGAAACGTCGCCCTCGCGGCCACAGGTGGCACCGTAGTTATGTTTTTTGAGGCAGCAGGTGGCAAAAGTTTTTTTTAAAAAAATTTTTTTAAAAATACGCCGGTTTTTACCGGCGTATTTTTCAATGTGGGACTGCAGTCTTCACCTGGATGGGTCGAGGTCAGCGTGATTACCGTCAGCCAGGCAGGAGACGACACAGAGCAGCATGGCTGCCGCAGGTTACATGACTATATCATCCCTTCCCAGAGTTGGCAGATATTATGTTTGTGTTTAGGATGTGTTCAGGGCACACAGAACATTAAGGGGTATACCATATGCATAGAATAGACTTTAAAATACTTCTGTTAGTCTCTGAATCACTGAATGGCTTAGCACCCAAATACATCACAGACTTTTTGTCAGTGCATCAACCCTCCAGACCACTAAGGTCTTCTGGCTCCAGCCTACTCTGCATACCTAGAACCAGAACTAAACAAGGAGAAGCAGCATTTAGTTCCTATGCTCCACTTATCTGGAACAAACTTCCAGAAAACTGTAAATGTGCTGAAAGCCTGATTTCCTTTAAATCAAGATTCAAAACACATTTGTTTAAGATTGCCTTTGACTGTTCTAGTTAAACTGTTCTACTGAAACATCATTAGTTATATTTTTTTTTTAGTCCAACTGTTTTTAATGTTCTATTTTGTTTCTTCATTTTATTCCTATACCTGCTTTTATTCTGTTTTATTTTCCTATAGTTTAATCATGTAAAGCACTTTGCATTGTCTCTGTACTGAATTGTGCTATATAAATAAATTTGCCTTGCCTTGCCTATATGTGTGTAAATAATTACTCTAAAATGATCGAATGTCAATCCATACTGGCAGACCAGGAGGAGAATGACATTATTTGTGGATAATAATTTAGTAAATATAGGCTACAACCTGTTTTCCTGTTGTGTTTTTATGTTAACTGTGTTTTACAAACTCCAGAAAAATAGAAATTATTTGACTAATACCTTACTGTGTTTGTGTGTTTAGAGCTTTTCTTATTTTATTTATTTATTTTTATTTAATTTGTGTTCTTACACTGTACATTTTATAATGTTCGTTATTGTTGCCGTTATTGGTGTTTGTAACTGAGTAGGCCGGTTTTAGTCGTGGAGTTGATGCAGAGGGACATAATAATGCCAGTCATAGGCGTGAGGAGGAGGAGGAGGATGAGGCAGATGAGGAGGGACAGGAGAAAGAGGAGGAAAAGGAGCTGGAACCACCTAAAAAACAGTGCTAGTTAGATGTGCAGGGCTGGGGTGGTAACAGGTGTTTGCATTGAATTATATTAATAAACCTCTTGAGATCCAAGGATTGCAGTCCAAACCAAGGCTTTTTTTAAACATCTTATAGCAAATGGGCTGAAATGGCTAAATAATTCCAGATCTAGCTTGTGTTCCAGGATGTAGCTGTAGTTTTTTCCTTAATGTTTGCTTTGAATTTTATGATAATCTGCTTTTTTGTAAAGTTTTACAAACTGAAAATTGTTGTTATTTATATCACTAAATACATACACACGTTTTTAATTGTTGAAAAAGTTCCACTTGTGTGACTGCATGAAAGGCCTCTCCAAACCAGGCTCAGGGCTGAATTTTAGCCACAGCTGCCCCTGGTCCCGCATTGACTTTCTCTGAAAAACAATACGAGGGTGGCACTTGGAGGGAGTCTCGAAACCGGGGAGTAAATTCATTGTAGAACCGTCACTGACTACAATAAACAACTTCGGCTCAAGTAACAAAGTGTGAACTCTTCTAAGTTCGGCAGGGCGGTTTCATGCTCGCGTATCACTGCGGCCGACTTTTATTGTTGGGTAGGAAAAACCAGCGACCGGTTCGGCCTGAAACGACTGGCCGGCCAGGAATCCTCCCAAACCACCCTGGCCGCGTCGCCCCTTGGTGTGACTTTAGCCACTAATTCCGTTAGACAATTGCACTGTTGAGTGGATCCCCCACAGACCGGTTTCCCGCTCCATTTGAGCGATCCAGAGGCGAACTCCTCCTCCCCAGGGGCTTTCCTCGTCTCATAAGCCCACACAGCCTTTTAACACCTGTGCAGTGTGCAACACCTTCTCACAGCAAGCAGGGTCGCCTGCAGCTGTAAGAGGCGCCAATTCCTCACACAGTGATATGATAGATAATGAGGAACCGCTTTAGGGGCATAAATTATTTTTAATTTCTTTTTTTTCTTAACAGCTCGTGCCATGTCAGCTGCCTGGTTTCGCCCATGCTGAAAACCGCCACTGTTTGCATATTAATTATTATATTTTTGAGGGGGCGGCACCCCAGTGCGCCCCCTTGTGGCGCCGGGCATAGCCTAAAGTCATGTTTGCAGTAAAATTTGGACAAAACTTTTCATTCAGAATGTATTTTAGGTGTTGGGAGAAAGACAATGAGAAATTTTGAATAGCTTTAACTAAAAGAAAAATTACTTTTAAAATATTTCCAACATAGGAATGGATGCATATTAACCGAGGAAGTATGTAAACTCTTGGATTTTGGGTTCACAGAATAAAATAATCCTTTTTAGAATCACCAGTCTGATTATTTGCCTCCTCCTGTTTGTCTGATAAGGTGCATCTTAATGGAGCTTACCAGTGCTGGATTTAATGGTCTCCTTCCCAACAGTCTGTCCCACCAAGTCATACTGGTTGAGCCTAGATCCATCATCCGCCACATCTACTGACTGGGAGGCATTTCTCGTCCAGATGTAAGTTACCTCTGTCTTCGTGTAGGCATCTGATGCAGAGATCAAATACACAGGAACCGGCAAGCCAGTTATTTATAATCAGCACCTCAGAAAGAATATAAATGAAAATTCTTTATTAGTTTTGATCTATTCAAAACAACACTTTAAATCCAACAATTATGGTTTTGATAATCCTTCTTTCATAGTTCAGTTTGTGCAAGTAACTCTTTCCTTTACACTGGAAATATTTAAAAGGATACCATGTATGATGTGCTAGCTGTAGGTTTAGGAACAAAGAAGCCAAAAGTATATTTTCCACGGTTGGCCTGGTGTGTGTAGGTGTTTGTGAATTTGATATTTTGAATCCAATGCTAACTCAGACAACCAAAGTGTTACAGTTCCCATCTACAAGCCACGGGTCTGTCCAGGTTCAGGGGCTGCGTCCTTTCTAGGCCGAATTTGAAGGCTGGTTACGTCACAGCGATGAGCGGAAGGCTGTCCAAATTCGATGGGTCCTTCAAATGCGGCCCACAAATGCAGCCTTCTTTTCCTCAGATTTGAAGAATGGGTCCGGCGTATCCATTGTGGATAATTCTATCCCATGATTCTTTGCGGTGTATCGACATATTGCTTAATTTTAAAAGTGCTCAGACGCGTTTGGACATCCCCGCTCCCGCACAGCCGGCTTGCCTCGCTGGCTTGCGGGTGATCGGCCGGGCCGTCCAGACTTGCCATGATGAGACAGAGCGCCTTTCTCCGACAACGCTGTTTTTAAAGCCCCGCTGGCTTTTTGCAGAGTTAAAAGCTGGAGTAATTCAGTCAGATTATATCTAACGCTAATGTTTGGTTACTTTATTATTTTTCTCTCTACAAATAAAGAGATATGGACTTTGTTCAGAAATTGGGGTTAGGGTCTAATTTGTTAAACATATTACTAATAAACAAATGGTATATGTGATGAATTTTATTTGGTGGTATGCTTTTATATCTATGAACATCTAAATTACTTTGAACTACAAATAACTGATTGATGAATGAGTAAAATGTAATACCAAAAGAGGAACAGTTTAAACAAACATGAAGACATGTAAAGGGGAAAACAAAACCCATGCAGGCCCAGCCCCAGAATTATGACACACCCACTGCATTAATATCTTGCTCCCGTTGTTCCTGTTTACAGTTTATCCACTGTTTTTAGATGCTGTTCCTTTTCTCAGCTTGTATTTTAGTTTTAGGTTTGTAACAAATCCTTATTTTTATTTAGTACATAACATGTTAACGACTTTTGTCACTTTAAGTTTATAGAAAATGACTTTAATGTAGCATACTCTGGCAAAACGATGTCTTCACAATCCATCCATCCATCCATCCATCCATCCATCCATCCATCCATCCATCCATCCATCCATCCATCCATCCATCCATCCATCCATCCATCCATCTGTCCTCCATACATTTGTTCTGTGAGTATGCTGCACATAGTCTAGATTTGAACACTTACAGCTGCCAAACTTGAGGGGACATGAATGTGAGTCCATGGGAAAGTCCTCCAGATGCATGGGACACTCAGCCTGAACTGTTAACCTGCCGAGAAACACAAATATCTTCATGAAGCCTGTGTTTGGAAGTCTGTGTTGCACATCCTGCTGGAGCAGGAGACACGGCTCCTGTTGTCACTCTGCATCATCGCTAGATCACAGCCAACAGGTCTGCAGAAATGTTTTGCAGTGTCATGTAGAGCTATTAACTGTTGATGAGGCGTGGTAGCATGGTGAGCCCAAAAAAGATAACTGAATATAGCTTAAAATTGGTTACGTTTTTACAAGATGTTGTCATGGTGGCCCTCCTGACAAGTGTGTTCTAGAAAAACATCCGCTGTTGCTGGATAACAAGCAAATTAGGTGCAATCTGAAGTGAAGATACAAGCTGCCGTGCACCGTCCTTAAATTAACTCTGTCAGAACCCGGATGTGCTGCCAACACTAAGGTCAGTAGCTGCCTTTGGCAAACAGATGCAGTCTGTCTGAGCAAACTCTCCATAATTACAAGGATACTGTCTGCCAGATCAACACGCAAAATCATACTGTTAATGTTATGATCCAGGAATGCCATTCTGATAAAATATGAGCATTCTTTGTTTCAGTCTAAATGTATTATGGTTTAAATGTTTAGAAATTATCAAAAAGTCATAAAACACAGTCCTGTCTTTAAAAAGTATTCAACCAAAGTGAATCCAACTTCAGATAGAGAACAATGAATGACATTCCGTCACTATTCAGAAAAACACAAAACTACACCACAGAAAAACTAAGTTTGTCCTTACTACTTCCCTGGTTTTTAAGGAGGAAAATGCTACAGATGACTAATCATGGGTGTAACCGCTATAGAGGAGAACGTTGTCTGCAATGACCCTAGAGAATGAACTTTTTCCATACATCAATCTGGGAAGGATTAACAGGAAACTACCTGAAGTTAATGCTTCTATGGGGAGTGAAAAAACATTAAGACGGTTCCATCCTTCCCCGGACTTAAGGTCTGGACGAATTATCCTAATCATCAGTGCACGCAACCCTCTGAGAGAGCTCCATCTCAGACTCTACAGACCTTATAACAGGACCATTGACCAACTTATTTGATGCATATTGATGTTTTCACTTGATACAGTTTAATTTTTGTTACTAGTCTCACAACCAGTGAATATTTATATAGCACATTTCAGCAGCAAGGCGGTTAAAAGTACTTTACATTATGAAAACATAAAAACATCATAAGCACATCGAAACAAACTTGACTTGACTTAGTTAGGATGTTAAATGTTAAAGTTCATCACACGGAAATTAGAATAAGGCCATGCATGTATAACTTGTTTGAAAGGTTTGAAGGAGAAAGCCTCCTTTGGAAAGATGAGACCAAGTAGGTATGTTTGACAATAATAAACACCACTTTATTTGAAGAAAACTAAACAGCGAATCAACGCAGTCACCTTGTATCTTAATCTGGGTCTCATGACCTAGGTGTGTAATTCTGTATTTGAAAGAACCCCAACTTGAGGTTGAAATGTGACCAAAGTGGAAATGTTTGGTCATAAGGAAAAGCACTATGTTTGGAGGACACCTCACACCAACTGTATGTTGGTGGAGGGGTGATGATTTGGGTTTCTACTGATTCTGGGCACCTTGCACGCATTAAGCCCAATGTAAACTCTTCTTTATACCCAAGTATTTGGAGTTAAATGTAAGGACATTGGCCCAGATTGGATCATCAACGGGATAATGACCCAAAACCCAGCAGCATATCTACAGCAGAATGGCTAAAAGGGGAACTCATTAAGGCTTTGAATGCTCCGAATAATGCTCACATAATAATTTACTTTTAGTGTAACATAGACATAGACAGGCTTTATTATTATTCAACTGCTCGTTCACAATGCATTGCAAGGTTCCAAGTAAAAACAGAAAACAACAAAGAAACATTACAAATATAAGTATTTGTCATTTGCCAGGAATGTAGCAGCAAACTAAAAAAATATCATGTGCTTTCTTATCACTAAATCCAATCTGAAGACAATCAAAAGTCTCGATACAAACCGAAGTTGCCCAACCTCATGATAACCCTCCAAGTGTCTCAGACAATTAATGTGACAACCTGGCACATTCAACAATTCTTTGTAACATTTTACACATAAGAAATACTTTTGGCTGTTATATTGCCTCCTGTCCATAGATCTCCCTAAAACTTCACATTAGAAAATTGAATGCACCAAGGAGGAATGATTACAGAACAAAAAAGTGCCACAATAAGTCTGATGGCTGCAGGAGACAGACTATAATTTGGAATAAGCTCACCACCAAGACTCCACCAAAGAAAATTCAATGCATTTCAGTTTATTCACACAGCAACAAATCATAATAAATCATCTAGAGGCACTTTACAAAAACAATGCTAATGGTTTTCCATCTAAGGAAACCCAGCAGATTGCATTGAGTCATTGACTTGCAGCATACACTCCTCCTGCATGAGCATGTAGCGACAGTGGACAGTCCTTGACTTTGCAAAATATGTTATGAGCAAACACCAGCTTATAACCAAAGATGGTACCTTTTAAAAAGAGAAACTACAAATAAAAAGCCACCTACCTCATGGTATAGAGCAGCGTTCCATTCTCCATGATCCTCAGAAGCTTGTTGGGCATGGTCATGTTGTGGGCCACAGATTTCTTGCCATTATGAAAGAAGGTGTCAGGGGTCCAAATCTTACTGGCCATCAGGTTGTTGAGAGGAAGGGTGTTCATTGGCCCGTGGAACTTCAGCCGTTCGTCTAACCAGCTCTGACGGAAGAAGACATCCACTGTGTATTCCTGCAATAAAGGCAGAGCAGACAAATAGGTTTTACTGAGGCCCAGTGTTTTAAGAGGGAAGCCAGAGGAGCACCTGCACGATTAAACCCTTTAATGGAAGCAGTAAAATGTAAAGCCATAAATAAAATGCCCAGACGCTTGACAAAATCTTGGATCAATTCAATTCCAAACCAAAGGTTTTCTTTAAATATTTTGAAACCAATAAATGACTTGAGTGATGAGAAAACGAAGAAACCAATCTTTCAACACAGAAGTACCATCTACCGGTCCAACAGAAGTGTTTCGTTGGATGAATAAAGTATATCTTTCTTCTTTTATAAAAACTAGGTTCAAGATTCAGCAGCATAATGAAAATCAAAGCATCTTATTAAAGAAATGAACGTTATCTCAGATGTTGAATGGACTGTAAAACCTACCAAAATTTATAGAAGGTCCCCATTGCCTACAACACAAATTCACCTAAAGTTAAAGGAAAGAACAAACTAAACCTTGATCTTAATTGATAATGTCCCTCCTGTCCGGTTCTGTCCGCAGATTGAGCTTTTTGTGGGATCACAGCTTGGCCCAGAGTGACACCTGGGTGGCCAAAGCCACATCTGTCAGTGTCAGATCCAGCTGTTGCCTGAGGCGAGTGCCATCCCAGGTTTGCATCAAAATCACAGAGACCTTCCCCTCCATCTGAGTGGAAGCACCTCCAGTTCGCTCTGTTTCCCCCTATTACTCCACAGTACTCCAGAGCAGGAACTAACTTGCTTTTTGAATGAAGAGTTTGTCAGATCCAGCTGTCAGCTTTGGGGACTATCTACTGTTCAAGATTGTCCCCAAAATCAGAGTTCATACATGGCGACAACTCTTTCGGGGGGATTTTTTGCACACCAGCTCCCATTTCGAATCGTTGCTTTCTGTTTATGAAGATTGCGGTTCTCATAAAAGTCTTGACGTTTTCTTCCATACGTGATCTTGCAACCTTAGTTCTGCATTTTGTTTTTTTTAGAATCCGCCTGACATAATGCTCCACATGTCGTAGGACAAAAGTGAACGCATAAATACATTACTACATCGCTGACAAGATCTGTTATCTTCAGATAAACAAGATATTTTATTCTAAACCCTGTGCAAGCAAATCAAATACTGAATGCGTTTTTTTTTTTGGGTTTTTTTCTTAGATATGATTGGGCATGCTCCCGATTTGTGCACTGAGAGGATAAAATATCCTGGGACCACACAGCTCTCATCTTTCCACATTGTAAATATTCCTTTAACTTGCATTATTTTTCCATGAAGCCATGTAATTAGCCAAGACATCCTCATGTCACTTGGACAATGCAGCGATTTCCTGCTTAGCTTTCCGAAGCAACTCTGCATGTCAGCTTTTCGAAAGAGCGCAAATAAACCAGCAAAGACAAACATCCACAAACAATCATGCAGAAAAATCAGCGGGGGAGCATCCAATCTGAAGGATGTGTATCAGAGCGCAGCTATCAGAGACACAGAGAGGAAATACACACAGTGCTGGAGTGCAATTATCTGCTGCAATTCTGATGGAGACATGGGCATGTATTAAATATGAGACACTCTCTCTTCTTCCTTTGAAGGTGCAGTCTAGATCACAGCCTCTTCCATCTTTTTGTGCTCTGTGTCACTTAAATATTTGAGGAGAGACAGGTGGTTTTGGTGAATGGGCTCAGATTGTAGTGGGAAGCAAAAAGAAAGGCTTTTAAGGCAGGGGGAGCGCTTTTATGCATTTCATGTGAAGACATTGAGCTGTAGAGTGAAGGGTCTCCCAGACTTGAAGCCGGTGATTCACTATTAACCTTTAACAATAACTCCAAACCATGTTATCAGGACCAAATAAAAAAAAAAAGAAGAGTATTTTAATTCCCTGTTAGAATCTGGAACTAAGATACTTTGTGTCTTCATTTATCAATTTAATTTCACTTGATTAAATACACCCATTGCTACATTTTGTTCCAGAAACAATTTTCAAAATGTCGGCATTAGGATAAATCTGTATCTTTGAAATTTTAAATCTTTGAAGAACAAAGATGTTCAGAGGATTTTAAAGCTCAGGAGAGTATATCACAAAACCATCTGTGAAATCTGAAGGAAATGCTGTTCTCCCGACTGGAAACAAATCCCTGTGTTTGTGTCAGGCTTAGCGGAAACCATAACACAGCAGGCTTCCAGCAGGTAAACGATGATGACCATCCATAAATTAATATATGAAAGATCACCAGCTCTGTATCAGAGCTGGAGGGAGGTGGATGATCAGGCATCATTTTAATAACACACTCTAACCTTTGCCATGTCACCGCTCTGCTGATTGGATTGGATAGGTTTCCAATGGCAACAAGACCAGCAATACAGGCAGTTACCTCTCTCTCTGTCTGTCTTTCAGTCTGGAAGATTTTATCTGAATGTGTGTAATCAAATCCAAACTGGCTCAGGAAGGCTGGTGTGAGATTTATAATGGATTATTTGGACCACAAGCAAGATTTCTAGACAAACAGCAGCACATGTTGGTTCAAAACATGAGAATTCTAGGATACAGCTATTCTTTATGGACAGCATCACAGATTAAATAAATAGTTTGCTTAGATAGTTAATTCTATATGAGCACACTGTTTATTTTTATACCTGTGAGTCTTTTTGGTTCCAACTGATGCTGTGAGTGATGATTAATAGTCAAAAATTGAGGGAAAAGCCTTTTTTTCCCCTGTTAGGTTAAGCTGACTCCCAATATCAAAGACTCTCAGACATGCATTTATTTTAAAAGGTCTGTTTCCCAAGAGGGCTGCAGAGTGCTGCAGCTGGGAGCACATTGCCTTGCAGCAAGAAGGTCCTGGGTTTAAAACCTAGGGTCCCTGAAGTTGCATGTTTTCTCCCGGTACTTTGGCTTCCTTCCACATTCCAAAATCAGCTGTTAATTAATAAAATCCTTTCCAAATTGCCCTTAGCTGAGTGTGTGCATGGTTGTTGGGTTGTGTTGCTTTGTGATGGACTGGTAACTTGTCCAAGGTGTATCCCACGTCTCACCCAATAAGCACCTGCAACCCTGCATGTATAAGTGGGTATAAACAAGAATGGATGTTTTCTGAGAATGTCATACTAGGACACTGTAGAAAGAAAGCTTTGGGGAAAAGAAGTGTTGTTTTATTATTTATTGTGGCTTTAGTGGTCTTTTTATTTAACAGTTGCCAAACAGGAAAATAGGTGAGGAGAGAAGGGGAATGACATCCGGCCATGGTCTCCGGGTTGGGACCCCAATCTGTGACAACCTTATCAAGTTCTTAGGCCTCCGAAGTGTTTTTGAAAAATAAAAATAAAAATAAAAAAACATAATCAATATTAGAACCTTGTGCAGATGTAATACCTGTACAATGATTTTTTTAACAGACTAATTTACCCATATTATTTGTTAAATTTATATTAATAGAGTGATGGCTTTTTCTAAATCCGTTTTCACATATAGTGTAATCTTTGTGCCAAGTAATTGGTCTTTTTATAAAAGTTTGGAAGTTCCAATCCTCATAGACTTTTAGTCTTTTGTAAAGTTTTTAAACTTATGCGTGGAGATGTCCATAAAAACTTTAATATGACAGAATCAAAGCTTTTGAAACAGGTCTGGGTGGTTTAACTGGGATAATAGAGAACATATAGCTTGTTTTACTGAGAACCAACTACAGACACTCTTCCATGACTGAGAAAGGGAGCATTACCCATCGGGTGGATGCAGTCTTCTTCTATTAATTTGAGTAATGGGATATAATTTAAAGTGTCAGCTCATTCAGCCTACTCAAAATATTGATGCCCAGGTTCCTGATGTCTCCAGTCTGTAAGGGAATGATTGGATATAGATGAATATTAAAGGAGATAGGTAGGGCCTCTGATTTTTTTTTCCATTTGACATAGTAGTGTGAAATTGTTGAAACCCATTAATTAAAGTTATTGTCTCTCTAAGAGAGATACATCATCCGCAAATAAACAAAACTGGTGGAGGCTATGAGCTGTTTGCATATCATAAATAATTTACTTTGATAGCTTTGCTCACTGCGGACTCTCTTAAAAACCAACCAATCTAAGTTGTGGGGGGAAACTGTTCCCTTGGTTCAGGAGCCACAGACTGAGATGCCCTGTCCTCCTTGTTAAGGCTACACGCAGCAGAGTAGTTAGGTAAAAGCTGACACAAATAATCAGAAGCAGAATGCCATGACACAAATGCACTGATAATGCTCTCTAGATCTGCTCTGGGATGTTTCCTAAATGAAAGATAAGAGAACGAGAAATAGACGCGATGTGTGAGTAAGAACCTTATGAGTAGTCCAAGATTTTTTTTTTTTACATTTGATGTGGTTGCTAGACAAAAAGATTTGATTTTAGAATGCAAGTGAATAGGAGCCATTATCAAGATGTCTGCCTCTTTTGCGTTTAAAGCCAGAAGATTGCTGGAGAGCCAATCGCTGATCCAACATAAACATTGGAAGAGGGTGGACAGCCCGTCAAGCAGGTGTGATTTAAAATATACACTGCTTATCAAAACAACAGTTGAAAATTTTCAGGAATGTCATGAGTAGGGGTTGTTTGTGTTTTTGGACTGATCGATCACTTCCTATTTCCGTTCCCATCTCACCCACCACCCACTCTCCATAATCAGTGTC
Source organism: Fundulus heteroclitus (assembly GCF_011125445.2). Classification (NCBI taxonomy): domain Eukaryota; kingdom Metazoa; phylum Chordata; class Actinopteri; order Cyprinodontiformes; family Fundulidae; genus Fundulus; species Fundulus heteroclitus. Next base: position 8,632,434 of record NC_046379.1, on the reverse strand, counting down.
ACCTGCTGCCAATAATTTTCATCAGGTCATTCCACCTGGTACTCCACCTACTTATACCTGCTTCACTCAATGACTCCCTGCCAGAACGTCTCTTCTCTTCTTGCTGCCTGCGTGTGTGTTCCCCAGTCTTTGTGTCGCTCAGCCTGCTTATCCTGTGGCCCTGTTCTCGCCCTGCCCTCACTAGTCTGCCTCACTAGTGCTTGTGTTCATCGCTTGCATCAAGGTGTTTCCTGTGGATTCTGTGTCTCTCTCTGCCCTTGCTGGAGACTCATCGTCTGCATCTGGTTATCTGCCTGCTTCTGTCAAATATCACGTGGTTAGGGGCGGATCTGCAGCTCTGAATTCAAGCTATAGTTAACGGGATTTTGCATGTTATGAGTGTAAACCTCTTTTGTCCGACAGCATTGAATGCAGCATGAGGTGACCTGACACCGGCTCGGTGTAGGTCTGAGTGGAGGGAAGCTCAATGTAACAGCATATCGATAAAGAAAACGAGTTTGCTTCTTTGGGCACGTCATCAGAACGCAGAGAGGGAGCCGATATAAACCAGGCTGAAGTTAGCAGTAAAAGTTGAATGCTGACCCAGAATCAGCTGATTAAGTAAATTACAGTCATCAATTATTCATCCTGCACGATGTGAGTTGGAGGTTTATTCTAATGAGCATCACCAAGGTCATCATGAAGGACAGAGAGCAGAGGGACTTTCACCTGAGCTACAGGTCAACTTGAAAGCTCTGGCAAAGATAGACACCAATAGGAACCCTGTCTGAGAGCTTCCAGCTGGATTTGCATTGAAATGTGTAAAAATATCTGGTGCTTGTATCAGTGAAAATCACAACATTCATTCCAAAAGTAGCTACATGCATGAAAATGTTCTCTAGATTGCCACATTGATTTTGATTGCTGCAGCAGGTCCGATTCTACAGTACATGTAAACAGAAAAGGTGTTGCTCAATAAACCAGGAAAATATAACGCATCTACACAGTAAGCTCAGCAGTAAACCTCCGTCTTCTCTGCCATGTTATGTGTTCTGATTCGAAACATTCAGCTTTGGTTTGTTTATAGATGCAATATTAAGAAAAAAACGATAGCAATTACTCCCAAATGTACCATCTATGAGTCAAGTGTTTTGTTTTTCTAAATAATATGTGTAGGGTAATTTTCAAACCCAAAAGGTTAACATTATTTTCTCTATGAATAGTGTTGTAAATATTTAAATGCAGTAAGTATTGCACTAATCACATGCTCTGTGACAGTGTGGTAAAATGTTTTCCTTAACAGAGCAATGAGTAAAAAATGTAATGTAAAATTAACCAAAATAATTCTCATTTTCACCTGGAATGAAAGTAACGTTCCCTTTAAACAATCGGTCCTCTCCATCAAAATTGTCTTAATCAGATGGTTGAAATAACTCCTTTCAACCAGGAAGTTTGACGTGGAAATGCTTCGCTGCAGTGTTTAGCATAGACATATATAAAGAGTAGACCCCGCATCGACCGCTCTCGCCTATAGGCACGGACGAGATTTAGGGGCGCCATCTTGGGGCGGTCGAGAACTCAGCTCAGTGTAATGTGTTAACCAGGTGCAGAATCAAATTAAGTCAACTATACTTGCTGATTATTGAACTAATTTTCACGTTGGTTTTTTTTCTGAAAACTTTAAAGCTATAGCTGTTATAACAAATGGTTCAGTGCAGTTAAATGTTCTTAGTGTGGTTAAAAGTAATTGAATATTCTGACAGAATTTATGTATGCTGCAAAACACAGCCACTCATACATTTAATATTTTTTTGTTATCACTATATACAAAAACATACATATATATATATATATATATATATATATATATATATATATATATATATATTCCAAAAAGAACCCGTGGTAGGCGAAGTCCATGAAGTAGTAGTCTTTATTTTCTTTACAATTATTATACAATGAAATAGCCTGCTCCATAGTACATTGAAACCAAAGAACAACCTTTTTACAGGCCCAAGTATTTGTTTAACAAATAAAAGTACTGTATAAACGTTTTTTTTTTTTTTTTTTGTTTTTTTACAAATAACTACTGTGCTGTAAATTACTAATTTGATCATCAATACGAACTGAATGCTTCAAATGTGGAGATCAGCACCGCTCCACCGCGACCCGAGTCATTGTATTAGAACGGGAGAAAATTAAAAATGATTATGAAAAGTACAGTAGGACAAATAGCGAGTCACATGTATTTCACTGCTCTTCTCACTGAGCCGCTGCATCCCGACTCCGCTCTGTAGCGTTTTTTTTTTTTTTTTCTTCTAAAGCCCGCGGTGCAGGTGTGTGTTTTAGGGAGAAAAACCATAGTTATCGGTAGTTGTTGTTCTTCTGGGCAAAAAGAATCTTATTAACCGACATGCTGGTCAAGATTCTCATTTTTCGAATAAAACGACATGCCACCATCGATTATGTTTGAGAACTGTAATGATCGGCTCATCAATGCAAATGTGTGTGTGTGTGTGTGTGTGTGTGTGTGGGGGGGGGGGTCCTTTTAATGAAGGTGTATTTTTGAGATGCCATTATTTTGTTATGTCGCTCTTACCTGATCAAATTCATCAGGTAGGTTAGTTTGACTGGTATCACCTTAACTAAATAATAAAAAGTATGTTTTTCTTAATTTATAAAAATGGAGTTATCTGTTTTTGCAAATGAACTCTCTCTCTCTCTCTATACATACATACATATATATATATATATATATATATATATATATATATATATATATATATATATATATATATATATATATATATATATATATATATATATATATATATAAATACACATACACATGCTGTTTATTCACTAATGTCTAACAAAGCTCTGATTCCTTCATGGAGCAGATGCAGTTTTGGAGAGACTAAGTCACAAAGACTTGGACGTGTAGACCTGTATCTCTCTGCCTAATTTTAGAAAAATCACATTCTAATCAAAAATATAAACGATATCTGTTCATCTTACTTGTGAAAAGTTATTCCTCGAGCCCTGACGTAAATAGTCCCTCGATTTAAACAAAAATGAGCCGCACAGTGCTGAGGCATCATTAGTGTGTTCAGCTTGAATCAGCAGGTTAGGGTAGCAAGTCGACCGCCCCAAGATGGCGGCCGTAATTCCTGCGCAGCGACAGTCAACGCGGGGTCTACTCTTATATTATGTCTATGGTGTTTAGCCCGTGTTTACTTCCTGGTTCTCCTCAGAAAAAAGTAGTATAGCTGAAGCTAATTTTATTAGCTTTTTATTAATTTTATTAAGTATACTTAAGCTTAAGTCGTAGTAATGATATACTTAGTATTAGACTTCTGTTTATACTTTTAAGTATACTTTACTATACTTTATAAAAAGTAAACTTTAAGTACACTGCGTCATTTTAAGTATGAAATAAGTATATTTGTATACACTTGAATAACTTGTTTTTGCTAAGGGTCCAGAGCCAATCACATGAGAGATCCCTGGTTTCCAAAACCGAGCATAGCATTTGGTACAATATCTTGGCAAAAAGCAGCAGCCTGCAAACATGGAAACCAGTAAGAGAAGCTGACTGGAAATAGAGCAGAATACACCAGCATAGTATACCTATCCCCATGTATCTGTTGTTCAAATCTGAAACACTATTTTTCCTTATTGCTCCTGTATTTTGATAAAATAGAGCAGTAATGGCAGTGTTGTACAGGTCTGTACATTAACTAGAAGACAAATATAACTTTGTTACACTACACAGATATTTTCTTATATATAAGATATTTATATATAAGAAAATATATATAAATATCTTGCCACCCCATAGATATTTTTTCTAGAGCCGCCCCTGCTTCTGGTCAAGCCTGTCTCTGCCTACATCATCTGGACATCTGCCTTCAATCACCAGCCGTTCTTGCATGCCTGTTATCTTCATCATTTTCAATAACTATTTTAAGAAAAAACTATAACTCTGTGTCCCGCTTGAATTTTGGGCTCCCAGCGTACACAAGCACTACACAACAATTTGCATTATTGGATGTTAAGAAGTGTCTAGGTAGCGCGTAACAATGATAAAAGAAGTTGAAGGGACAGAAAAAAGGTCTGAGCAGGCAATTTATCAAAAACAACAATTTAATTATATAAGCTGCTCATCTGTTCAATTCTCCTCCAAACAGAAAACAAAGTCTCAAAAAAGGGCTCAGTAACGGGTAGCTCCACCGTTCTTGTTGACCACTTCAGTCCATCAGACATGCTTAATGTGTAATGCAGCAGATAGTCAGAGTATCCGGCAATTCAGCCAGGCGCAATGTTGCACTTATAAGGTTTATTACTTTAAAAAAATAACACACATAAACAAAAATCTAAGGCTGGCACAATAGAGTCCACGGGAGAGCAGGGGATCACAAGTGCTGAAAGCTGGGTGCTTTCTGCAGGAAAATATGGCTGAACAGGCAGGAGACAGCGAGCAGGTCCAACAGACAAACTGGGGTAATGCACGGAGGAGGCAGGCAGCAATCTGGCAGAAAGATCCAGAGGGCAGGGCAGGAATCGTGGTCGAGACTCAGGACACAGTCCAAGGCCGTGTCCTGAGTTAGAGAGCCATTGAGGTTCCCAGTGAAGGCAAAGCAAACAGGAAATCCGAGACGAGAAAGACTGGGTCAAAACAGGCGATGCAAACAAAAACGCAGAAACTCTACTCACTCAAGGCTTGCAGACAATCTGGCAACTCAAGGCAGTGAGAAGCAAGTATTTACAGTTAGGGAAACAGCCGGAATGAGTGAAGGTAATCAGGAGCAATGGCAGGTGAATCTGTTCACGCTAATTAACTGAGAGGATCAGCGCAGTAAACAACCCCCCCAAATAAACTGATGATAGCTAGAATGCATGACTCAATGGGATTTAGATCAGGGGAACATGCAGGACAAAAGAGTGATGTGATTATCAAAGTCCTTTGACAGACGGGCATTTTGAATTGCAGCATATTCCAGTTGAAAAACCCAGTCATTAACACACAGATGAGAGTCCCTCAGTCATGAGGGACGCCCGCTGCAACCAGCAATTTATTCAGAATTGCTGGTTTTACTGCATGACGTACTTTAAGAAAGTATTTGACCGCTAACAGATGTCTTATGTGTTTTACCTTTCATATGATATAAAAATTCAAAGGTAGGAAAGTTATCCAAACCAACATGGACCCTTGTGAAATAGCAATTACTAATTGGACCACTTTTGTTGGCAACAACTCATGTCAAGCAATCTCGGGCATTTCCTGCAAGTGATTCATTTACATTGCTGCTTATCTGACTATTTTGTGTGATTAGCTTCAACAGCATCTTCATTTGGAACAATTGGTTGACTCATTGTGCTTTGGACCGTCGCTCTGCTGCAAAACCCAAATGTACTTGAGCTTCAGCTCACAAATTGATGTCTGGACACCCTCCATATCTCTCCTTTTAACCCATAGCTAAATATCTGACAACAGGGTTGTGAAGGTCCCGAAGAAGCAAATTAGTCTCAGACCATCTCACTATCACTACCCTGTTTGATAATTAGGATTATGCTTTCCTCTGAAATGCTGTAATAGTTTTATGCCAGATGTAATAGGACATACACTTTCTAAACAGTTGTCTTCTGGTTCCTAGAGTCTCTAAAAGTACAATGGGAGACAGATCCTTTAGCTATCAGGCTCCTCTCCTGTGGAACCAACTCCCAGTTTTGGTCTGTGAGGCAGACACCCTGTCTACTTTTAAGACTAACCTTAAAACTTTCCTTTTTGGCAAAGTTTATAGTTAGAGTGGCTCATGTTACCCTGAGCTACCTCTATAGTTATGCTGCTATAGGCTTAGGCTACTGGAGGACATCAGGGCCTATTTCTCTCACTCTACTGATTTCTACTGTTCTCCAGTCTACTGTTCTCCAGCTTTGCATTGTATTGCATTGAAATGACTGTTGTCATTTCAGCTTTTAACTTTTTGCTCTCTCTTTTTTTTCTTCATAGTAGGTACACCTGGTCTGATGTTCTGTTAACTGTGACATCATCCAGGGAAGACAGATCACCCGCTATTACCATCTAATGTAGAACAGATTACTGGATCCATGTGAGCTTCTGTGCTTTTTTGTCTGTCTTATTGTGTCTCTGCTCTGTCTTCTGTACCCCCCCCCAGTCGGTCGAGGCAGATGACCGTTCACACTGAGCCTGGTTCTGGTTCTGCTGGAGGTTTTCCTTCCCGTTAATGGGGAGTTTTTCTTTCCGCTGTCGCTCCATGCTTGCTCAGTATGACGGATTGCTGCAAAGCCATGGACAATGCAGATGAGTCTTTCTGTGGCTCTACGCTTCTCCAGGAGTGAATGCTGCTTGTCGGGACTTTGAAGCAATCAACTGGTTCCCTTATATAGGAAATCTTTGACCAATCTGTATAATATGATTGAATTTGACTTTGTAAAGTGCCTTGAGATGACATGTTTCATGAATTGGTGTTTTATAAATAAAATGTAATTGAATTGAATTGGGCTCACAGAATGTTTTCTCCCATTCATCAAAACCCAACTTTATGATTTTTGTGACAAGACTTTGTGTTCTCTTTGGTTAGCATTGGTTCTGTCCTTGGAACTCTGCCATGGATGCCATTTTAGTCAGTCCTTTTCTCATTGTTAAACCATGAATACCGACTTTAACTGAGGCAAGTAAAGATTGTAAGGCTTTAGATGTTCTTGGTTATTTTGTGACCTCCAGGAAGAGCCACAATTAGCAGCATATTTTACAATCTTATAGAGTAGGGATAAACAGTGCATTTTACATTGTCCTTTTTAACAAGACTGGCATGTGGTAGCAGTATATCAAACAAAAAATGGTTATTTAAAAACATTTGGAGAATGCTGTATTTAACAGGACAATAAAAGTGTTGACTTGCCATATCTGTGTCAGAGACTGGTCCAAAACTGGTCACATAGACATTTGTCTTTACTTCTGTCACTCGGTCTGAAAGAGGAAAAAAAAAAAAAACTGTCAGAAAACATTTCTGTGCAACAAAATAAAACCTCTTAGGTGTTATACAGTCAAACATCTAGATAGAACATATTGAAATCTCCAGAGTTTTCATCCATCAGAATCTCTTGTACTGCCTATCTGAGTCCAGATCTCAAAGGCAAATGCTGGAGCAGAGATCCCCAGACCTCCTAAATTCAAAACTCGTGAAGTAACACAAAATATATGGTCTAAAGCGTTCTCCGAGTCGACAAAAAACGCACCTATGAGAACAAATGAAAAACACTCTCATGAACTCTCACATTTCCTTGAAAGAGTAAAGTCCTCCTCAGCTGAGGACGGCATTGTTCCTCCTGAACCTGAGGTAAGACTCAACAGATTCTCCTCTCCATTTTCACTAGATTGAACTTGTTGCTTTTATAAACCAGTATGGCATTTTATTAAAAACCACAACCCTGTCAGGAGAAATTACAGGTGCTAAAATTAAATGAAGCATTTAATGATTACCGCATGTGAAGAGTTTTATTATTGCAATCTGCCATCGATCGTGCTGAAGGTGGACAGCTGCTAGTCTGATTAGAGGGTAACAGACTCAAACCGCTTACTCTGAAGAAAATCTGATCATAGGTCCAATCACTTTGATGTTTGCACAGAATTTACTGTGTAGATGTTGAAACTCTCAATGCTTAATACAGTTTTTGCATATTTTAATTTTATTTATTTATTTGCAGAATAATGTTACTGTCATACAGTGTTTAGCTAGGTTATCCATACCCCTCAAACCTGTTTCAGATTCTGTCATGTTAAAACCAGTAACTCCAGTGTATTACACTAGGATAATATACAATTGACAAATTTTAAATTGGAAGCATAATTTGCTCTACTTTTTACCAAATAAAATCTAAAAAGTGATGTGCATATGAGATTTTCAGCCTATTCTATTAAACCCCAAACTAAAATCCAGTGTCAAAGATTGTCAGGCAAAAGTCACCTAATTGGTAACTAAAGTCCACTTGTGTAGGACTTAATCTCAGTATAAATCCAGCTGTTCTATGAAGGCCTAAACACAACAGAAAATGGGACATGGTTTAAAGCAGGACGATGCTATAAAACATAATCCCAAGCTTTGGACTTCAGCGGACATGTGCGTGAAATTCCTGATGTTTCCTGACTTTGCCGCTGTCATTGGTCTGATGTAGGATGGTTATGGGACAGGAGGTAGACCTGCTGAGCCACTAGTGTGGTGAGAACCACCTGGACCTTAGCCCGCTAAAGACTGTGGAGACGATGGTGAACTCCTGGAGAACCTCCCCCACCTTGCATCCCCCTCAACATTTTCATCAGCACTGTGTCTGCTGTAGATCACTTCTGGTTCCTAGGAACCGCCTTCTCTCTGGACCTGAAATGCTCCTCACGCATAGACACTGTTTAGAAGAAGGCCCAACAGAGCCTGGGCTTCCTGCAGCAACTCAATAATTACAGCCTTCCACAGGAGCTGCTGGTCATCTTCTACACTGCCAATAAACTGTCCTGTGTCTGTCCATCACCATGTGATTTGGCTCATCAACAAAACAGGACAGGTCCATCCTGCAATGAACAATTAGGTCTACAGAGAACACCATTGAGGCTTACTTTACTTTCATCCAGGACCTTTGTAGGTCTAGGGTCAGGAAAAAATGCAGGTAACATCGCTGCTGACGCCATACACTCTGAGCATAAACTACTTAGACTTTTACTTTCAGGTCAGCACTGCAGAGCACTCTTTACTAAAACTAGTCCTATACAGAGAATGTTTCTTCTCCAACGCTGTTAATCTGACATAATAGCGCACCAAGATCGATGTCATGCATATTTGCATCAATCCAACCATGACTTTGTTTTTCGTAGAAATGTGTATGTACTGTATACATTTTTATTATTTCTATTTTTCTTTGTGTGCGTGAGTGGTTATGTAATTAAAATGCGTTGATTGAGAACATAGAGGAGCAAAAGTCAAATCCTTGGTCACTGCATGATAGTTGATACTTATATGTGGTGTCACTATGTTCTAGGTCCGTCTAGAAAAATAGATTTTAGATCTCGAAGCTGATTCTGACATTTCGCAAGGCTCAGTTCAATGTAACTCCCCAAAAAACAACAAAAAAAACACAGCATGGCACAGCTATAACCCACCAAAACTACCATAACCCATCCGCTTACACTGACACACTGAGCAATGAGACCATCAATCAGACAAGCACCGAAGAGACACATGGTAACTCGAGGTCCACATAGATCCAAAGCTCAGGCGAGATAATTTTCTAACAAGAGATCATTAGGGTGTGCAAACAACATTCCTGTCCTAAATTGGGAGGAGTAAGAAGAAAAGTGTTGCAGAGAAGGAGATGCAAGAACTCCCACTTACAAATTGCTAACAGAGAAGTAGGGGACACAGGAAAGATGTTGAAGAAGGAGCTCTTATCAGATGAGACCAAGGATTAACTTTTTTCCTACATGCAAAACAATGCGTGTCAGAAAATACCTCACCCTTAACTAACCATGCCCACTATGAAACATGCGGTTGGCAGCATTATGTAACAAGAAAACAGGTTCTCTCTATCCACTCTGACAAAGCTTCTGTAATGCAGAATGGGCAAAGATTTATGTTGCTTCTCGGTTAAAATATCCATCCATTTTCTAACACGTCTATCCCTTGTGCGGTCGCGAGGGGTGCTGGTGCCTATCTCCAGCTGTCAATGGGTGAGAAGCGGGGTACACCCTGGACTGGTCGCCAGGGTGTCCACTGTGCAGTCCTCAGATGAAATATGTCATTGGTTTTTGATGCACTGATGGTTGGATTAAAGTGTGTGCATTGGGATTAAGGGTGTGGAATTACATATGCTCAGTGTTATGTGGAGAGGTGATCCTGGAACTTAACATTTCAGATAAGATGTCAACATGAACTCTATAGGGAAACACTGATTTAACTGTTGACTATATGATAAAAGAAATCCATTTTTTTCTCCATAACCTTCATCAAGCAGGCAATGATTCCCATTCATCCATGTTTTTTCTTCTTTATGCATGTTTGCAGCACATCAAGGCTTAGGCATCGACTCAAGCAGAAACTGTTCAAGCCAAATAGGCTCAATCATTCCTGGCACTGGAGTCCACCAACCTCAGTGGATGCGTTTTATTAACGACGCAGATTGGCTCATTTGCAACCCTGACATATTTTCTCACTGAGCAAATCATTCAGATTTCAGATACAATGCTGTCTTTGGAGAGCTGTAATTGCTGACAGGATCATAAAGGCATTCTCTGACAGTGTCAAAGATCCTCACATTGTGGAGCAAAGCAGGATGAACAGAAGTGCGCTCCTCCACCACACAACAGACATCCTCTTGTAATTTGAAATTTCCTCCAAAATATAAAAGCTCCTTTCTTGACTGACAGCAATAAATTCAAAATACTGTTTCCGATTTGTATAACAAATTACCTTTTAGTATCAGTGTGTTTGAATGTTTAATGTTATTCTTGGGAGACGTTTTTTGAGAGTTAGAAGCAGTCCAATATTGCTGATGAAGCAGCACTCAGCATTTTCCAAATCATTCTTAAGTTTCAATTCAGCCCAAATGTACAAATAAACAGAATATAGCGCAATTGAAAATGCTGCACCGTGGGTGAAGTTTAATTATTGCAGCTGTACATGGGGTGAATAACCATTTCATCCTAGAAAAACCTTTGTTCAAACGAATCATTAAATCTTTGAAACCAAGAAGTGGGTGCAAAAAAATAAAAATAAAACATTTATTGAGGATTTTCTCTAATCCATACAGGGTCAACGTTACACTTGCAGGGTCACATATAGGCATACACCATCACTGATATATTACTACATATCCTTTACAAAGTTCCACATGGGCCACAAGACATTTGTCAGCATCAACAAACAAGTTGTGTGAATCTTTCTACAAATTGTCAACAGGGTGTAGACTGAGGCTGTGGAAGGCCATTCCAGCAGCTTCATGTTAGCCTACTTTTCCCATTTCTTTTCTTTTTCAAGTTCATATGTTTCCTTAGAGTTATAAAGAAAGCTCAGCATCAACAATTAATCCCAGGTACTTGTAACTGGTGACTAGCTCAAGAATTTAGATTAAAGTTCATCTTAACATTTGATCTCCAAATTATGGGTGACTTTTGGTTTCTATTACAGAAACAAGTCAAAGTTCTCCCTCAGAGCAAGAAAGCTTCTGATAACAGACACTTTTAGTAATAGTAATATCATCTTTATTGTAATTTAAACATACATTACAATGAAATTTGTTCTCTGCTTTTAAACCATTACCCTTGGGGAGCAGTGGGCTGCCATGTGTGGCGCTCGGGGAGAAGTCTGGGGTAAAGGGTCTTGCTCAGGGACCCAGAGTGCAGGCGCTGGGGATCGAACCGGGTACTTGCATCCTTCTCTGAGTGCAAGCACGCTGCTCTAACCACTAGGCCAACACTCCCCATACACCGAGACGCAGCTCGGTAGGTAATTTGGGGTTAAGTGCCTTGCCCAGGGGTACATCGACATGTGGCAAGGGGAAGCTGGAATCGAACATACAACCTTCTGATTGCCAGACGACTGTGGCTTTTTTTAAGCCTGAACTTCATCATGGTGATGTGTAAATGTGTGCCTCGACCATTTGCCTGCGGCCCTTGACTCCAATGCCCCACTGTGCTCTGAGATTTATCTCTGGTTGAAGCCGCCTCACCCGGCACTGTCAACTGTATGCTAATGCTAGCACGCCTTATTTGAATGCAAGGTGGCATAGAAAATGGATGACAGCGGTTTGCAATAGTTTCATTGGTTCCTACCTATGATCAAAGTACATTTTCTCTTTCTCTGCTCCCCGTGTTTGAACTGAATGTGAAAGAAAGCTTTCAGTTTTTCTGGCCCCGCTGCTTGGAACACTCTCCAATCTGGACTGAAACGGTCACAACTGGTTTCAGTGAAAACCTTCCGCTCTATCTCAAGAAACTAACAATGGAAATCCTTTTAGCAGTTCCTGTGTTTTAAACTTACCATTACAGTTTTAAATTGTATGTTCTTACAGCAACAAGAACTCCTGCATTTTATT